>NW_017194567.1:0-9276 GCF_001704415.2 Capra hircus
GGTGAGCCATCCATGGCACCGGGGGAGAATGAATACAGATGAAGCTTCGGGTATTTGGGGTGTTAGCTGCTACCAAATTGCTACAGGCTTCATCTCTCTTGATGCAGCCGCGACCCTGTTACTCCATTACCAGTGGAATGGGAGCCGTTCTCAGAATTCAGAAAGCAGCTGTCAATGTGATGGAGTTTCCAGCAGCGAGGGAGGCATTCCTGGAATTAGAAGGCTGACAGCCCACAATAGTGACTTGGAGGAACGTGGATTGTCTGAAAACTGATTTTTCAAGACTTGTCCCCATTGCCTGCAAATCTGTGACTTCTACAAGGGGACTTGTGGTTGGATTAAGGGAGCACAGAAGATTTAATGTCACCAACGGGGGATGCGCTGATCTTGCGTCCATCCTACCCGTCCTCAGGGTCAAGACCTCAAAGCAGTCAGACCACAAACACATGGAAACATTTATCTAGAGGCTGAATGTTACTCTGGAATGGACTCTAGAATGGCACACAGTGTTTGGCTGTTTTGAACTGCCCAGAGAAGTGAGCATCCTGGCGTTCAGAGTCACCCAGGTCTGGTTTGAGAATTGAGAACGTCTTTTGCTTACTACCTGGAGAGGGAAATGGCAACCCCCTCCAGTATTCATGCCTGGAAAAATCCCATGGACCGAGCAGCCCGGTGGGCTACAATCCATGGGGTCACAGAGAGTCGGACACGACTGAGCGACTTCTGTGTATCTGTGTTGCTTACTACCTGCACAGTCATGAACAAGTGACCTAAACATTCTCGTTCCCAGTTTCCTCTTCAGAGATTATTTGGGGAGAGTGCAAGTGTTGTACATCAAGTGTTCAGCACAGGTACCCAGGAAATACATAATTAACATTAGTTTTTTTATCTAACTCTCGGTTTAGCGTTTCACAGCCATTAAGTTCATTGTATTTTCATTTTCCTCGAAGCTCCCTTATAATTACTTATTATTTTATTCAACTCTGAGAAGAACTCAAAAAAGTAGTTCAGTCAGTTCAGTTCAGTCAGTTCAGTGAGCTCAGTCGTGTCCATCTCTTTTGCGACCCCGTGGACTGCAGCATGCCAGGCTTCCCTGTCCACCACTAACTCCCAGAGCTTGCTCAAACTCATATTCATCGAGTCGGTAATGCCATCCAACCATCTCAACCTCTGCCGCCCTTTTCTCCTTCTGCCTTCAATCTTTCCCAGCATCAAGGTCATTTCCAGTGAGTCAGTTCTTCACATCAGGTGGCCAAAATTGGAGCTTCAGCTTCAGCATCAGTCCTTCCATTGAATATTCAGGATTCTTTAGGATTGACTGGTTGGATCTCCTTGCTGTCCAAATGACTCTTCAAGGAGTCTTCTCCAACACCACAGTTCAAAAGCATCAATTCTTCAGCGCTCAGTTTTCTTTATGGTCCAACTCTCACATCCATACATGACTATTGGAAAAACCATAGCTTTGAATAGATGGACCTTTGTTGGCAAAGTAATGTCTCTGCTTTTTAATATGCTGTCTAGGATAGTCATAGTTTTTCTTCCAAGGAGCAAGCGTCTTTTAATTTCATGGCTGCAGTCACCATCTGCGGTGATTTTGGAGCCCAAGAAAATAAAGTCTGTCACTGTTTCCATTGTTTCCCCATCTATTTGCCATGAAGTGATGGGACCAGATGCCATGATCTTAGTGTTTTGAATGTTGAGCTTTAAGCCAACTTTTTCACTCTCCTCTTTCACTTTCATCAAGAGGCTCTTTAATTCCTTTTCGATTTCTGCCATAAGGGTGGTATCATCTGCATATCTGAGGTTACTGATATTCCTCCCAGCTATCTTAATTCCAGTTTGTGCTTCATCCAGCCAGGCATTTTGCATGATGTATACTGCATAGAAGTTAAATAATCAGGGTGACAAAATACAGCCTTGACATACTCTTTTCCTGATTTGGAACCAGTCCTTTGTTCCATTTCCTGTTCTAACTGTTGCTTATTGACCTGCATACAGATTTCTCAGGAGGCAGGAAGGTGGCTTGATATTCCCATCTCTTTAAGAATTTTCCACATACCATTCAGGTACGACCTAAATCAAATCCCTTACAATTATACAGTAGAAGTGACAAATAGATTTAAGGGATTAGATCTGATAGAGTGCCTGAAGTACTATGGACGAAGGTTTGTGACATTATACAGGAAGCAGTGATCAAGACCATCCCCAAAAAGAAATGCAAAAAGGTAAAATGGTTGTCTGGGGAGGCCTTATAAATAGCTGAGAAAAGAAGAGAAGCTAAAGGTAAAGGAGAAAAAGAAAGATATACCCATCTGAATGCAGACTACCAAAGAATAGCAAGGAGAGATAATAAAGCCTTCCTCTGTGATCAAAAGTGTAGGTGGGGCAGTAATTGATCACCCTATTTTACCTGAGTGAAAGTCCTTGACTCAGGGAGGTAAAGAGACACCTTCTCTGTCAATATCAATGGTTAATGCAGAATGAGATGGGAATCTCTGGTGGTTCAGTGGTAAAGAATCCCCCTGTCAATGCAGGAGACATGGGTTCAATCCCTGGGTTGGGAAGATCCACTGGAGAAGGAAGCGACAACTCATTCCAATATTCTTGCCCTGAAAAATTCCATGGAGAGAGGAGCCTGGTGGACTATAGACTATAGAGTTGAAAAGAGTCGAATATTACTTAGCAACTAATCCACCAACGCAAAATGCTGTAAGAAGGTGAGGCTCCTAGTCCTGCTCCAGTGTTCCCTGCACATCCCTATGTCATTATGTCGCAGAGTCTTGTACGGGACATGCGCTTCAGAAGAAAAGCAAACAGCACACCAAACGCCAAGCCTATGTTAGGATCAGAACTGCATTTTCTCATATAGAAAACCAAGCTGTGATTACTAAAGGGGAGGGTGGGGAGGAACAGATTAGGAGAATGAGATTAAGAGATACAAACTGCTATCCATAAAGTAGATAAACAGTTCAGTCATGTCCGACTCTGCAACCCCATGGACTGCAGCACCCCAGGCTTCCCTGTCCACCACCAACTCCCTGAGTTTGCTCAAACTCATGTCCATTGAGTCGGTGCTGCCATCCAACCATCTCATCCTCTCACCTTCTTCTCCACCTTCAATCTTTCCCAGCATCAGGGTCTTTTCCGGTGAGTCAGATCTTCACATCAGGTGGCTGAAGTATTGGAGCTTCAGCTTCAGCATCAGTCCTTCCATTGAATATTCAGGACTGATCTTCTTTAGGATGGACTGGTTGGATCTCCTTGCAGTCCAAGGGACTCTCAAGAGTCGTCTCCAACACCACAGTTCAGAAGCATCAATTCTTTGGTGCTCAGCTTTCTTTATAGTCCAACTCTCACATTCATACCTGACTACTCAAAAAACCAGAGCTTTGACTAGACAGACCTCTGTTGGCAAAGTAATGTCTCTGCTTTTTAATATACTGTCTAGATTGGTCATAGCTTTTCTTCCAAGAAGCAAGTGTCTTTTAATTTCATTTTCCTAAGTAGGTGACTATGGTCATTCTTGAGCATGCCTAAAGTATACTCTGTTCTGAGTCTAAGGCAACCAGACCAACAGAAGTGAGGAAGAAAAGGTCCCTGGGATGTGGGGCTGGTGACACCCAAGAACAGAGCTCTGAAGGAAAAGGGGGAGTGAGCCCCAAATCACACATCCTCTACCCAGATCTTGACACCAAGCCTCCAGCACTTGACCTTCCTCATGAGCCCCTGAAGTTTTTCAAAATAATGTGTGCCCCTGGTATGTAGCAAGCAGTCTTTCTGTGTTAAGTGAAGGATATCAAATAAAGCAGATGTCATTAGCTCCACTTCTCAAATATGAGTTAATTTAATATCTATTCTACACCAGCACTGTCCCAGGTGTGGGGAACATGGTGATAAATGAGGCAGACAGTGTCACTGCCCTTGTTAGGGAGGAAGACAGTCCTGAAGAGGAGAGTCCCACCCATATCACACAACTAAACTGTGGGGTGTGATGAAGTTTAACAAAAGATGGACATAGACAACAATGTTTAGGGGGATTTAATGTAAGTAGGGGCTTCCCTTGGAGAAGGCAATGGCACCCCACTCCAGTACTCTTGCCTGGAAAATCCCATGGATGGAGGAGCCTGGTAGGCTGCAGTCCATGGGGTCGCACAGAGTCAGACACGACTGAAGTGACTTAGCAGCAGCAGCAGCAGAAGCAGGGGCTTCCCTAGTGGCTCAGTGGTAAAGAATCCACCTATCAATGCAGGAGATGCATGCAGTTTTGATCCCTGGGTCAGGAAGATCCCCTGGAGAAGGAAATGGCAACACACTCCAGGATTCTTGCTTGGGAAATCCCATGGACGTAGGAGCCTGTTTGGCTACAGTCCATGGGGTCACAAAAGAGTTAGACATGACTTAGAGCCTAAACAACAACAACCATCTAAGTGGGGTAATCAGAGATGGAATGCAGAGAGAGAACAGCTGACTGGCAGAAGCACACAGAATGTTCCAAGTAAAGAAAAACTCCACTTAAAACTCTGAGGTAGAGCAGAGTTGGGGCAGTTCGAAGAACTAAAGTGGAACTCTGGAGCTGGCTCATGGGGAGGGGCAGAAGTGAGGTGGGTTGGAGCTTGAGAGATTAGTGAAGCTGGTTGGTCACACAGCTAAGGAAAACCAGGATAGCAATGGAAGCTTGTTGTTGTTCAGTCGCTAAGTCACGTCCAGCTCTTTGTGACCCTGCTGACTGCAGCACGCCAGGCTTCCCTGTCCTTTGCTGTCTCCCAGAGTTTGCTCATATTTGTGTCCATTGAGTTGGTGATGCGATTTAATCGTCTCATTCTCTGCCCACTGTCTTCTCCTTTTGCCTTTAATCTTTCCCAGCATCAGGGTCTTTTCCAATGAGCTGGCTCATCACATCAGTGGCCAAAGTATTGGAGCTTCTTCTTTCAGTGGAAGGGTGTTAAGCAAAGAGGTGATATGATTAAATTAAATTTAAGAAGATCGCATCTGCTGCAGACTTCAGGACGGATGGGGGAGGGGTCCAAGAGTGGAAGCAGGTTGGCAAGTTGAGACACACTTCAGTTGGGGCAGGCGATGATGGCGGTGCTTCTTGGGCTTGTAGAGACCCCAGAGGAGACTTGGCCAAGTCAGAACTAGCTAGGGCAACAACCAGAACTAAAGCCCAGTCTCCTGACTGTCCAGCTGAATCCTCTAAACTTGACCGTGCTCTGCCGGTACACAGGGCAAAGGAGAGATTACTGGGAGGGAAATGGAAGTGTCATTAGGAGAATCATCTAGAACACCATGGTCAAACCAGAGCCAACAGCCCCTGAGGATCCACACACATTATTCTCTCCAAAAGGAATTTTCGATGTCACATGCAACTTCAGTGACACGCAGAAAGAAATTGACCAGAGCATGCCTTTCGTGTGCGTGCTGTCATGTCCGGCTCTTTGCAATCCCATGGACTGTAGCTCTCCAGGCTCCTCTGTCCATGGGATTCTCCAGGCAAGAATACTAGAGTGGGTTGCCATTTGCTTCTCCAGGGGATCTTCCCCACCCAGAGATCAAACTCACATCTCTTGCATCTTCTGCATCGGCAGGGAGGTCATTTAGATGGCCACCTTCTCGAATGAAGTTTACTATTCCAGAAAAGATGTTTGCGTTTTTTATTGACCATCATGCAGGCTCCAGGTATCTTTTCTCTCTGTAGGAAAAAGTACAAGACTCAGTGCATAAATTCATCAGAGATGATAAATTCATGCCAAGAGATGAGAAAGAAAAGATACATAGGAAAACAGCTGGGAGCTTAGGTCTCCTACCCCAGGAGAGCCTGCACCAAAGCCCAAAGTGGAACAACCATGTTCAAAGACAGGAATCCATTTCAGCCGAATGTGATCCATCATATTTATTTATCTATTTATTGAATAGTTTTGATTTGAATTTTATTGGATCTACAATGATGTATTGATTGATCAATGGTATATTTCATCTCTAACTTATTTTGGTTTCATATTTGACTAAAACAATAAGCACAAGGAGATTATATTTGATTTTATATTCATATTAATATATATTATCATTGTAATAAAAATACTTGATGTTCTTATTGGGGTCTATGAAGATTACTTTCCTCTAAAAAGAGTCCACATATTATTCAAGTGTGGGAAATCCTGGTCTCAACCAAATGAAAATTAAGCAGCAGTCTGCCCTAATTTAGACTACATGATATTTTTCTTCTTGGTGGTATGAGAGAGGAGAACCCGGCAGATCCTTTATCCTCCCTAGTACAACTCCCAGAAGGTGCAAAATCTACTGAAAGTTTAAAGAATGAACTTCAACTGTATTAACTTATTATTGTATTCCCCTATTACAGAGGAGTAGGCTCTACCTCTTATCCTCACTCCCTTTCAGAAGTCAAGGGCAATGGTCTATGAAAACTGCAAACCTTTTTAGAAAGTCTTCATTGAATTTGTTGTAATATTCTTCTGTTAATGTTTTGGTGTTTTGGCCGAGAGGCACGTAGGATCTTAGCTCCTTGATCAGGGATCGAACCCACACCCCCTGCATTGGAAGGTGAAGTCTTAACCACTGGACCACCAGGGAAGTTCCCCAAACCTGCGTTATCTTTAATCCTTGGATTCAGTTTACAGAGCCCTTCAGGTTACTGAGAGGCAGGTCGGAATTGAGACAATCCGACTCTCCTTCCCCATGCAGCCTCCTATGTAGTCATCAGCATTCTTTGCGTCTTTTCCTCCTCCTTTTGGTTGCCTGCTTCTAGCTGGGTACTCCTAAGGTAAATGTCCCTGGTAATTCAGATGGTAAACTTTCTGCCTGCAAAGCAAGAGACCCGCAGGGTTCAATCCCTGGGTTGGGAAGATCCCCTGGAGAAGGGAATGGCTGCCCACTGCAGTATTCTTGCCTGGAGAATCCCATGGAAAGAGGAGCCTAGTGGGCTACAGTCCATGAGGTTGCCAAAAAGTTGTACACGGCTGAGCGACTAATGCACACATACAACGTGTATAAGCTATGTACACAGTGTCAGGACTCTCAGATACTGTACAGGGGAATGTTATTTTTGATGAAAGAGGGGAAAGCAACAATGCTCCATAAACAACAAAACAACATAGCGTTATTCTCTATGTGGTACCCAAGGGATTCAAGGTGAATGTGAGGACCTTGGGGCTCTGGGATGGGTAGTTTTTTAAAAAGAGACATGTAATTTTTACCCAAGACTTGCACCAAGGGAAAGTACCATTCCTTAGTTGTCTGATTAGGCATATAGAAACCTCAGCAGCAAAAAAAAAAAACAAAAAACAAAAAAAAATGTAGGCTCCTCTTTGGAGGAAGCATACCAGAACAGGAAGGCTGGGGTGGAGAGAGCACATGAGTGTCTTCAATGTGTCTTAACTGATGTCTTACCTGTTGTCTCTTTCACCCAGCTCTGGTATAGATGGGTCCCATCAAATTCCGGGAGAGGAGAAGATAAAAGCAAGGTGAGTGTTAGCCCAGGGAAGGGAATGGCTACTAAAATAGATATCCCTTTGCTTTGCTTCATGCATCGCCACTGACCTCTATCATGCCCGATTTGCAAGGCACACGGAGCACCTCCCTGCCCCATTGCTTTTGAGGTAAACATTAAACAGCGCTGCATATGGAGAACAGCCAAAGCATTTGAGAATTCATCAGCAGTGGCAAACCTGAATGGTTCCCTGCCATGCAAATTGCTCTGGCTTCCACACTGCTCCTATCGCGTCAAGTGCTGGTGGTAAATAGCCTTCCTTGGGATTACTATCAAGTATTCATTTTAACAACATTAATTTACAACGTGTTATCCCACTTTACATTGTGCTACATGACTTATTCGCAGAGCCAGCCTTTTGGTGACTGATGTTTATTCATTCTAATCATCACACTTGCCTGAGATTTGTAGGTTAATGGGACCTGGACTAGAAAAAAGATTGTTGCAGGGTTGTTTGGGTGGGACTCATTCATGACGAAGACAGCAACAACTCCTGAAAAATCTACCTCTTTCTGGTTGGGCAGAGGGGAGGGAGAAGGTGACTGGAGGGGTTGAGTCAAATCAATTTCGTCACCTAAGGACTTCCTGGGACCAGCACACTGAGGAAGCAGCAGGAACAGCCGCAGCAATGATGCAAATCTCCTTACGGTCCTTTTCATTTGTCAAGTCTCTTCCTGTTTTTTGTTTTCACAGTAACCCTGTCAGGTAAATGTTGTTGTTGCTGTTTACTAGCAGTCATGTCCAGCTCTTTGCAACCCCATGGACTGTAGCCCACCAGGCTCCTCTGCCCATGAGATTTCCCAGGCAAGATTACTGGAGTGGATTGCCATTTTCTTTCTCCAGGGGATCTTCCCAGCTCGTGAATGGAACTTGAGTTTCCTGCATTGGCGGATGGATTATTTACCACTGAGCCACCAGGGCAGCTAATGTAGTGGACAGTTTATGGGATCCGGGACTGACTGATGGAGTCGAAAACTTGACTTTACTACTTACTCCCAAGTGACCATCAGCAAGTTACTCAACCTCTCTGTGCCTCAGATTCCTCATCTTTAAAATGGGCGCAGCAATCACAATTACTCCACAGAGCTGTTGGCAAGTAGAGTTGTTACAGTGAAATAGAGAACAGAGTTGGTACATAAATCAAACACAGTACAGAGTTGGTAGCTCGTCAGTGGTCCTGTTCCCTCTCTGCACTTGGCCTTTCACCTGCCTGGGGCTCAGGTGTATCACAGGAACTTGGCCAAAGAAATGAAAGTGCAAGAATATGCATCGTTGCTGAAGAGAAGCAAGTGGCTGCTAGTGCAGGACGCTACGGGAACCCCCTTCCCTCTGCTTCAGGACAATGATAGTCTATGCAGCTGACAGAGCCCTGAGAGCTGAAGTCTTGGAGAAAGGAGACGTGGAATGGAGCTCCCAGCCAATCCATGATGGAGTATGAGTGAGAAATAACCCTTTGTGATTACAAGGTTGATTTTTTTTTTTAACTGAAGTAACTGTGGTGCTGGAGAAGACTCTTCAGAGTCCTTCAGACTGCAAAGAGGTCAAACCAGTCAATCTTAAAGAAAATCAACCCTGCAGATTCATTGGAAGGACTTATGCTGAAGCTGAGGCTCCAATACTTTCAAAGAGCTGACTCACTGAAAAGACCTTGATATTGGGAAAGACTGATGGCAAAAGGAGAAGAGGGCAGCAGAGGATGAGATGGTTAGATAGCATCACCAGCTCAATGGGCATGAATCTGAGCAAACTCCAGGAGATAGTGAAGGACAGAA
>NW_017194568.1:0-9276 GCF_001704415.2 Capra hircus
CGATCCCAAGAGGAGCCGCTTCTCCACAGGAAGGCGCAGGAGGAACTCCAGGGTCGTGCCACCATTCCCAGAGTCCCCCAGATGTCTCAGTCCATTCCAGGGTAACGTGTTTTCCCTGCACAGCCTCGACTTTCAAGCTGAGGATCGACTCACACCACGGTGGCACGAGGGACAGCCCTGTGGGAAAGCCTCGTGGAAAAGCCTCGTCGGAAAGCCTCGAGGGGAAAGCCACAGATCCCTTGATCCACGCGAAGGGAAGTGCGACCCTGCTGCTACAGCTCGGGAGGAAAGCGCACGTGCATGCCCCCACTCGAGACGAGGACTGATCTCCCTGGGGAGACTCCAGAAGTACCCCAAGATCCATGTCAGCACTGGAGAGGAATCCTCAGGTTCCAGCACCGACTCTACACAAGATCTTAGGCCCGGGCATCGATGGGAGAGGAATTCTGAGTGTCCCCGAACAACTCGCATGGGGACTGGCCTTTCCTGAGGCCACCAGAGCGGGTCCCTGAGGTCGCCGTCCGTAAGTCGACAGCACCTACCGCATCTCGAGTAAAATCCAGGAGGTTCTCCCCTCCAGGCGAGATGAGTCCCATTTGTGCTGAGGCGTCTCGAGGCTAATCAGACCAAACCTCTGGAACTTCCAAAGGGTCCTTCACAACCTTTCTGCAACTCAAGAAGTTGCCCAACATACCCGTCTCCACTCGAGAGGAAGCACGAGAGTCCCGCCGACATCCAGAGGAGCCCCGTTTCCGCCTCCTAGCTCGAGAGGAGGGATCCTTTCCCTGCGTGTTCGGCAAAGAATTCCAGGCGGTTCCAGTCGCATCTCAAGAGGAGGCGCTCCCACAGGAAAGGCGAGAGGAAAAACCAGGGTCGTGCCACATTCCCAGAGTCCCCAGATGCCTCAGTCCATTCCAGGGAAACCTGTTTTCCCTGCACTGCTCGACTTTCAAGCCGAGGATCGACTCACCACCACGGTGTCACGTGGGACAGCCCTGTGGGAAAGCCTCGTGGAAAGCTTCGAGGGAAAGCCTCGAGGGAAAACAAGAAACCCCCTGATCAACCCAACGGGAAAATTGACTCTGCTCCTAATGCTCCGGAGAAAAGCGCACGTGCATGCCCCATTGGAGACGAAGATGACTCCCTGTGGAGACTCCAGTAGTACCCCAAGATCCATTTCAGCACTGGAGAGGAAACCTCAGGTTCGGGCACCGATTCCAAAAAAGGTCTTAGGCCCCATCATCGACCGGAGAGGAATCCCGAGAGGCCCCTTAGCAACTCGCAAGTCGACTGGCATTACCTGAGCGGACCAGAGCGGGTTACATAAGTCCCGGTCGTAACTGGAGAGCACCTGCTGAAACTCGAGAAAACCCAGGAGGTTCTCCCCTGCAGTCGAGATGAGGCCCATTTCCGCTGAGGCGTCTCGAGTCTAATCACACCTAACCTCTGGAACTTCCAAAGGGTCCTTCACACCCTTGCTGCAACTCAAGAAGATTCCCGACATACCTCTCTCCACACGAGAGGAAGAACGAGAGTCCCGCCCACATACAGAGGAGCCCCGTTTCCGCCTCCTAGCTCGAGAGGAGGGATCCTTTCCCTGCATGGTCGGGAAAGAACTCCCGGCGTTCCTGTCTCATCTCAAGAGGAGGCGCTCCCCACAGGAAAGGCGAGAGGAACTCCAGGGTCGTGCCACCATTCCCAGAGTCCCCGAGATGTCTCAGTCCATTCCAGGGAAACCTGTTTTCCCTGCACTGCCTCGACTTTCAAGCCAAGGATCAACTCACACCACGGTGGCACGTGGGACAGCCCTGTGGGAAAGCCTCGTGGGAAAGCCTCCTGGGAAAGCCTCGAGGGAAAGCCACAGATCCCTTGATCCAAGCGAAGGGAAGCGTGACAGTTCTGCTACAGCTCGTGAGGAAAGCGAACGTGCATGCCCCCACTCGAGACGAGGACTGACTCCCCTGGGGAGACTCCAGAAGTACCGCAAGATGCATGTCAGCACTGGAGAGGAATCCTCAGGTTCCGGCACCAACTCCACCCAAGGTCTTAGGCCCCGGCGTCCAAGGGAGAGGAATCCCGAGAGGCCCCCGAGCAACTCGCATGGGGACTGGCCTTTCCTGAGGCCACCAGAGCGGGTCCCTGAGGTCCCCGTCGTAAGTCAAGAGCACCTGCGCAAACTCGAGAAAATCCAGGAGGTTCTCCCCTCCAGGCGAGATGAGGCCCATTTCCACTCAGGCATCTCGAGGCTAATCACACCTAACCCCTGGAACTTCCAAAGGGTCCTTCACACCCTTGCTGCAACTCAAGAAGTTCCCCAACATATCTGACTCCACTCGAGAAGAAGCACGAGAGTCCCGCCCACATCCAGAGGAGCCCCGTTTCCGCCTCGTACCTCGCGGTCAGGTATCTTTTTCCTGTATGTTCCGGAAAGAATTCCAGGTGTTCCCGTCGCATCTCATGAGGAGGCGCTCTCCAAAGGAAAGGCGAGAGAAACTCCAGTGTTGTGCCATCATTCCAAGAGTCCCCAGATATCTCAGTGTGCCGGGGTCCTGTCCCGCTGGATCCAGGGAATTCGACTGGATGGACGGCGTTGACGTGGAAAGTCTTGTGTATTTATTAATGTAAGATGAGATTAAGAAATTATAGGGTAGTAAGAAGATTAACTGGAGGAAAAAGGCTGAATAGCTAGGTTTACGCGGAAGGCCAATAAAATTCCCGACAAGGAATTTTCTGGCGGATTCTGGGAATGGTGGCACGACCCTCGAGTTCCTCTTGCCTTTCCTGTGGAGAGCGCCTCCTCTTGAGATGCGCTGGGAACGCCGGGAATTCTTTCACGACCACACAGGGAAACGATCCCTCCTCTGGATCTATCAGGCGGAAACGGGGCTCCTCTGGATGTGGGCGGGACTCTCGTGCTTTCTCTCGAGTGGAGACGGGTATGTCGGGGAACTTCTTGAGTTGCAGCAAGGGTGTGAAGGACCCTTTGGAAGTTCCAGATGTTAGATGTGATTAGCCTCTAGACGCCTCAGCGGAAATGGGCCTCATCTCGCCTGGTGGGGAGAACCTCCTGGATTTTCTCGAGTTGCGGCAGGTGCTCTCGACTTACGACGGGGACCATAGGGATCCGCTATGGTGGCCTCAGGAAACGCCAGTCCACATGCGAGTTGCTCGGGAGCCTCTCGGGATTCCTCTCCCGTCGATGCTGGGGCCTAAGACCTTGTGAGGAATCGGTGCAGGAACCTGAGGATTCCTCTCCAGTGTTGACATGGATCTTGGGGTACTTCTGGAGTCTACCCAGGGGAGTCAGTCCTAGCCTCGAGTGGGGGCATGCATGTGCGCTTTCCTCCCGAGCTGTAGCAGCAGTGTCACGCTTCCCTTCGCGTGCATCAAGGGATCTGTGGCTTTCCCTCAAGGCTTTCCCACGAGGCTTTCCCAAGAGGCTTTCCCACAGGGCTGTCCCACGTGCCACCGTGGTGTGAGTCGATCCTCGGCTTCAAAGTAGAGGCAGTGCAGGGAAAATAGGTTTCCCTGGAATGGACTGAGACATCTGGGGGACTGTGGGAATGATGGCACGACCCTGGAGTTCCTCTCGCCTTTCCTGTGGAGAGCGCCTCCTCTTGAGATGCGATGGGAACGCGGGGAATTCTTTCCCCACCCGCAGGGAAAGGATCCCTCCTCTCGAGCTAGGAGGCGGAAACAGGTCTCCTCTGGATGTGGGCAGGACTCTCGTGCTTCCTCACGAGAGGAGACGGGTATGTCGGGGAACTTCTTGAGTTGCAGCAAGGGTGTGAAGGACCCTTTGGAAGTTCCAGAGGTTAGGTGTGATTAGCCTCGAAATGCCTCAGCTAGGAAATGAGCCTCACTCTCGCCTGGAGGGGAGAACTCCTGGATTTTCTCGAGTTGCGGCAGGTGCTCTCGACTTACGACGGGGACCTCAGGGACCCGCTTCTGGTGGCCTCAGGAAAGGCCAGTCCCCATGCGAGTTGCTCGGGGGCCTCTCGTGATTCCTCTCCCGTCGATAGCCGGGGCCTAAGACCTTGTGTGGAGTTGGTGCCTGAACCTGAGGATTCCTCTTCCAGTGCTGACATGGATCTTGGAGTACTTCTGGATTCTTCCCAGGGGAGTCAGTCCTCGTCTCGAGTTGGGGGCATTCACGTGCGCTTTCCTCCCGAACTGTAGCAGCAGTGTCGCGCTTCCCTTCGCGTGGATCAAGGGATCTGTGGCTTTCCCTTGAGGCTTTCCCACGAGGCTTTCCCACGAGGCTTTCCCACAGGGCTGTCCCACGTGCCACCGTGGTGTGAGTCGGATCCTCGGCTTCAACAGTCGAGGCAGTGCAGGGAAAACTGGTTTCCCTGGAATGGACTGAGACATCTGGGGGACTCTGGGAATGGTGGCACGACCCTGGAGTTCCTCTCGCCTCTCCGATGGAGAGCGCCTCCTCTTGAGATGCGACGGGAATGCCGGGGAATTCTTTCCCACCAAGCAGGTAAAGGATCCCTCCTCTCGAGGTAGGAGGCGGAAACGGGTCTCCTCTGGATGTGGGCGGGACTCTCGTGCTTCCTTCTCGAGTGGAGACGGGTATGTCGGGGAACTTCTTGAGTTGCAGCAAGGGTGTGAAGGACCCTTTGGAAGTTCCAGATGGTTAGATGTGATTAGCCTCGAGAGGCCTCAGCGGAATTGGGCCTCATCATCGCCTGGAGGGGAGAAACCTCCTGGATTTTCTCCAGTTGCGGCAGGTGCTCTCGATCTTACGACGGGGACCTCAGGGACCCGCTTCTGGTGGCCTCAGGAAAGGCCAGTCCCCATGCGAGTTGCTCGGGGCCTCTCGGGATTCCTATCCCGTCGATGCCGGGGCCTAAGACCTTGTGTGGAGTCGGTGCCGGAACCTGAGGATTCCTCTCCAGTGCTGACATGGATCTTGGGGTAACTTCTGGAGTCTCCCCAGGGTAAGTCCAGTCCTCGTCTCGAGTGGGGGCATGCACGTGCGCTTTCCTTCCCGAGCTGTAGCAGCAGTGTCACGCTTCCCTTCGCGTGGATCAAGGGATCTGTGGCTTTCCCTCGAGGCTTTCCCACGAGGCTTTCCCACGAGGCTTTCCCACAGGGCTGTCCACGTGCCACCGTGGTGTGAGTCGATACCTCGGCTTGAAAGTCCGAGGCAGTGCAGGGAAAACAGGTTTCCCTGGAATGGACTGAGACATCTGGGGGACTCTGGGAATGGTGGCACGACCCTGGAGTTCCTCTCGCCTTTCCTGTGGAGAGGCGCCTCCTCTTGAGATGCGACGGGCAACGCCGGGAATTCTTTCCCGACCACGCAGGGCAAGGATTCCCTCCTCTATGAGCTAGGAGCGGAACGGGGCTCCTCTGATGTGGGCGGGACTCTCGTGCTTCCTCTCGAGTGGAGACGGGTATGTCAGGGGAACTTCTTGAGTTGCAGCAAGGGTGTGAAGGACCCTTTGGAAGTTCCAGAGGTTAGGTGTTGATTAGCTCGAGACGCCTCACGGAAATGGGCCTCATCTCGCCTGGAGGGGAGAACCTCCTGGATTTTCTCGAGTTGCGGCAGGTGCTCTCGAACTTACGACGGGGACCTCAGGGACCCGCTCTGGTGGCCTCAGGAAAGGCCAGTCCCCATGCGAGTTGCTCGGGTCCTCTCGGGATTCCTCTCCCGTCGATGCCTGGGGCTAAGACCTTGTGTGGAGTCCGAGGATTGCCGGAACCTGAGGCATTTCCTCTCCAGTGCTGACATGGATCTTGGGGTACTTCTGGAGTCTGCCCAGGGGAGTCAGTCCTCGTCTCGAGTGGGGGCATGGCCACGTGGCTTTCCTCCCGAGCTGTAGCAGCAGTGTCGACGCCTTCCTTCGCGTGGATCAAGGGATCTGTGGCTTTCCCTCGAGGCTTTCCCACCGAGGCTTTCCCACTGAGGCTTTCCCACAGGGCTGTCCCACGTGCCACCGTAGTGTGTGAGTCGATCCTCGGCTTGAAAGTCGAGGCAGTGCAGGCGAAAACAGGTTTCCCTGGAATGGACTGAGAAATCTGGGGGACTCTGGGAATGGTGGCACGACCCTGGAGTTCCTCTCGCCTTTCCTGTGGAGAGCGCCTCCTCTTGAGATGCGACGGGAACGCCGGGAATTCTTTTCCCGACCACGCAGGGAAAGGATCCCTCCTCTCGAGCTAGGAGGCGGAAACGGGGCTCCTCTGGATGTGGCGGGACTCTCGTGCTTCCTCTCGAGTGGAGACGGGTATGTCGGGGAACTTCTTGAGTTGCAGCAAGGGGTGTGAAGGACCCTTTGGAAGTTCCAGAGGTTAGGTGTGATTAGCCTCGAGATCGCCTCAGCGGAAATGGGCCTCATCTCGCCTGGAGGGGAGAACCTCCTGGATTTTCTCGAGTTGCGGCAGTGTGCTCTCGACTTACGACGGGGACCTCAGGGACCCGCTCTGGTGGCCTCAGGAAAGGCCAGTCCCCATGCGAGTTGCTCGGGAGCCTCTCGTGATTCTCTCCCAGTCGATGCCTGGCCTAAGACCTTGTGTGGAGTCGGTGCCGGAACCTGAGGATTCCTCTCCAGTGCTGACATTGGATCTTGGGTACTTCTGGAGTCTCCCAGGGGAGTCAATCCTCGTCTCGATGTGGGGCATGCACGTGTGCTTTCCTTCCCGAGCTGTAGCAGCCAGTGTCATCGCTTCCCTTCGCTGTGGATCAAGGGATCTGTGGCTTTCCCTCGAGGCTTTCCCACGAGGCTTTCCCACGAGGCTTTCCCACAGGGCTGTCCCACGTGCCACCGTGGTGTGAGTCGATCCTCAGGCTTGAAAGTCGAGGCAGTGCAGGGAAACAGGTTTCCCTGGAATGGACTGAGACATCTGGGGGACTCTGGGAATGGTGGCACGACCCTGGAAGTTCCTCTCGGCCTTTTCCTGTGGAGAGCGCCTCCTCTTGAGATGCGACGGGAATGCCTGGGAATTCTTTCCCGACACGCAGGGAAAGGATCCCTCCTCTCGAGCTAGGAGGCGGAAACGGGGCTCCTCTGGATGTGGGCGGGACTCTCGTGCTTCCTCTCGAGTGGAGACGGGTATGTCGGGGAACTTCTTGAGTTGCAGCAAGGGTGTGAAGGACCATTGGAAGTTCCAGAGGTTAGAGTGATTTGCCTCGAGACGCCTCAGCGGAAATGGGCCTCATCTCGCCTGGAGGGGAGAACCTCCTGGATTTTCTCGAGTTGCGGCAGGGTGCCTCTCGACTTACGACCGGGGACCTCAGGGACCCGCTCTGGTGGCCTCAGGAAAGGCCAGTCCCCATGCCGAGTTGCTCCGGGGGCCTCTTCGGGATTCCTCTCCCGTCGATGCCGGGGCCTAAGACCTTTGTCGGAGTCGGTGCCGGAACCTGAGGATTCCTCTCCAGTGCCTGACATGGATCTTGGGGTACTTCTGGAGTCTCCCCAGGGGAGTCAGTCCTCGTCTCGAGTGGGGGCATGCACGTGCGCTTTCCTCCCGAGCTGTAGCAGCAGTTGTCATGCTTCCCTTTCGCCGGCGATCAAGGGATCGTGGGCTTTCCCTCGAGGCTTTCCCACGAGGCTTTCCCACGAGGCTTTCCCACAGGGCTTTCCCACGTGCCACCGTTGGTGTGAGCTCGATCCTCGGCTTGAAAGTCGAGGCAGTGCAGGGAAACAGGTTTCCCTGGAATGGACTGAGACATCTGGGGGACTCTGGGAATGGTGGCACGACCCTGGAGTTCCTCTCGCCTTTCCTGTGGAGAGCGCTCCTCTTGAGATGCGACGAAACCCGGGAATTCTTTCCCGCCACGCAGGGAAGGGATCCTCCTCTCGAGCTAGGAGGCGAAACGGGGCTCCTCTGGATTGGGCGAACTCTCGTGCTTCCTCTCGAGTGGAGACGGGTATGTCGGGGAACTTCTTGAGTTGCAGCAAGGGTGTGAAGGACCCTTTTGAAGTTCCAGAGTTAGATGTGATTAGCCTCGAGACGCCTCAGCGGAAATGGGCCTCATCTCGCCTGGAGGCGAGACCTCCTGGATTTTCTCGAGTTGCAAGAGGTGCTCTCGACTTACGACGGGGACCTCAGGGACCGCTCTGGTGCCTCAGGAAAGTCCAGTCCCATGCGAGTTGCTCGGGGGCCTCTCGGGTTCCTCTCCCATCGATGCCGGGGCCTAAGATCTTGTGTGGAATCGGTGCGTAACCTGAGCATTCCTCTCCAGTGCTGACATGGATCTGGGTTCTTCTGGAGTCTGCCCAAGGGAGTCAGTCTCGTCTCGAGTGGGGTATGCACGTGCGCTTTCCTCCCGAGCTGTAGCAGCAATGTCACGCTTCCCTTCGCGTGGATCAAGGGATCTGTGGCTTTCCCTCGAGGCTTTCCCAGGAGGCTTTCCCACGAGGCTTTCCCTCAGGGCTGTCCCACGTGCCACCGTGGTGTGAGTGATCCTCGGCTTGAAAGTCGAGGCAGTGCAGGAAAACAGGTTTCCTGGAATGGACTGAGAAATCTGGGGGACTCTGGGAATGGTGGCACGACCCTGGAGTTCCTCTCGCCTTTCCTGTGGAGAGCACCTCCTCTTGAGATGCGACGGAATGCCGGGAATTCTTTCCCGACCACACAGGGAAAGGATCCCTCCTCTCGAGCTATGAGGCGGAAACGGGGCTCCTCTGGATGTGGCGGGACTCTCGTGCTTCCTCTCCAGTGAAGACGGGTATGTCGGGGAACTTCTTGAGTTGCAGCAAGGGTGTGAAGGTCCCTTTGGAAGTTCCAGAGGTTAGTGTGATTAGCCTCGAGACGCCTCAGCAGAAATGGGCCTCACTCGCCTGGAGGGGAGAACCTCCTGGATTTTCTCGAGTTGCGGCGATTCTCTCGACTTACGACGGGACCCAGGAACCCGCTCTGGTGGCCTCAGGAAAGGCCAGTCCCCATGCGAGTTGCTCGGGGGGCCTCTCAGGATTCCTCTCCCGTCGATGCCGGGCCTAAGACCTTGTGTGGAGTCGGTGCAGGAATCTGAGGATTCCTCTCCAGTGCTGACATGGATCTTGGGGTACTTCTGGAGTCTCCCCAGCAGACTCAGTCCTCGTCTCGATTGGGGGCATGCACGTGTGATTTCCTCCCGAGCTGTAGCAGCAGTGTCGCGCTTCCCTTCTTCGTGGATCATGGCGATCTGTGGCTTTCCCTCGAGGCTTCCCTCGAGGCTTTCCCACGAGGCTTTAACACAGGGCTGTCCCACGTGCCACCGTGTGTGAGTCCATCCTCGGCTTGAAAGTCGAGCAGTGCAGGGGAAAACACCTATTCCCTGCTTTG
>NW_017194569.1:0-20700 GCF_001704415.2 Capra hircus
GCTAGAGCTCTGCCGTACTGGAGGCGCACTTAGCTCCGTGCAAGCAGGGCTTTCAACTTGACGGGGCTGGGCTGCCTCCTCTTCCCCCGAGGAGGCTCGCTTCCCTGCTGGCTGTGCACTCGCCTATCAGGCGGGGCGCAGGGCTCCTCCAGCAGGTCTTGCCTCAGGGGCTGCTTCCCCTGAGTTGGGCTGTGGGCAGGAACCCAGACACGCAGGATCAGGCCCCAAACCACCTGCACATGTCTCTGCTGGGGAGGAGAGTGCTAGGGAACCTACGTCTGTCATACACTTTCTGGGCACCCAAGGAATCAGCCTCCGTGTGTGCGGGGCTGAAAACCCCAGCCAGGGGCCCTGGGAGCCTGGTGCTCTCGGTGCGGCGCTGATTCTAGGCGGCCTAGAAACCGCTGGAGGAGCCCTGCAGTTGCCCTTCCCTTCCCTCTGACAGAGCTCTCACTGCTGAAGCCCTTGGCAGTGTGCAACCCACCACCCCCTAAGCCCTCCCCAACGACGCCTGGCACCTATGTGCAAAGGCAAGGCAGGATTGGAGCTGAGGCAAGGAAGGCACCAGTGGCGTCTCCCAGGCTCGCTCAGACAGCTCCTTCCTGGGGAGGGAGCCTAAAAGCAAGGCAAGTCTGGGCAAGGCGAGCCCCCGGCCGAGCAGCCTCGCGCCAGAAACTCTGCCAGATCGGGCTCTGAGCAGAGCTAGAGCTCTGCCGTACTGGAGGCCACTTAGCTCCGTGCAAGCAGGGCTTTCCTCTTGACTGGGCTCGGCTGCCTCCTCTTCTCCCGAGGAGGCTCGCTACACTGCTGGCTGTGCTCTCGCCTATCAGGCGGGCGCGCAGGGCTCCTCCAGCAGGTCTTGCCTCAGGGGCTGCTTCCCCTGAGTTGAGGCTGTGGGCGGGAACCCAGACACGCAGGATCAGGCCCCAACCACCTGCACATGTCTCTGCTGGGGAGGAGAGTGCTAGGGAACCTACGTCTCTCACACACTTTCTAGGCACCCACGGAGTCAGCCTCTGGGAGTGTGGGGATGCAAAACCCAGCCAGGGGCCCTTGGAACCTGGTGCTCTCCGTGCGGAGCTTTGTCTGGGCGGCCAAGGAACCGCTGAAGGAGCCCTGCTGTTGCCCTTCGCTTCCCTCTGACAGAGCTTTCACTGCTGGAGCCCTTGGCAGTGTGCAACCCACCAGCCCCTAAGCCTCCTCAAGGACGCTTGGGACCTAAGTGCAAAGGCAAGGCAGGATAGAGCTGAAGCCAGGAAGGCGCCAGTGGCGTTTCCCAGCCTCACACAGCCTGCTCCTTCCTGGGGAGGCAGCCTTAAAGCAAGGCAAGTCTGCGCAAGGCTCGCCCCGGCAGAGCATCTCGTGCCAGGAACTCTGCCAGATCGGGCCTCTGAACAGAGCTAGAGATCTGCCGTACTGGAGTCGCACTTAGCTTCGTGCAAGCAGGGATTTCAGCTTGACGGGGACTTGCTGCCTCCTCTTCCCCCGAGGAGGCTCGCTTCCCTGCTGGCTGTGCACTCGCCTATCAGGCGGGGGCGCAGGGCTCCTCCAGCAGGTCTTGCCTCAGGGGCTGCTTCCCCTGAGTTGGGGCTGTGGGCAGGAACCCAGACACGCAGGATCAGGCCCCAACCACCTGCACATGTCTCTGCTGGGGAGGAGAGTGCTAGGGAACCTACGTCTGTCATACACTTTCTGGGCACCCAAGGAATCAGCCTCCGTGTGTGCGGGGCTGAAAACCCCAGCCAGGGGCCCTGGGAGCCTGGTGCTCTCGGTGCGGCGCTGATTCTAGGCGGCCTAGAAACCGCTGGAGGAGCCCTGCAGTTGCCCTTCCCTTCCCTCTGACAGAGCTCTCACTGCTGAAGCCCTTGGCAGTGTGCAACCCACCACCCCTAAGCCCTCCCCAACGACGCCTGGCACCTATGTGCAAAGGCAAGGCAGGATTGGAGCTGAGGCAAGGAAGGCACCAGTGGCGTCTCCCAGGCTCGCTCAGCTGCTCCTTCCTGGGGGAGGGAGCCTAAAAGCAAGGCAAGTCTGGGCAAGGCGAGCCCCCGCCGAGCAGCCTCGCGCCAGAAACTCTGCCAGATCGGGGCTCTGAGCAGAGCTAGAGCTCTGCCGTACTGGAGGCCACTTAGCTCCGTGCAAGCAGGGCTTTCCTCTTGACTGGGCTCGGCTGCCTCCTCTTCCCCGAGGAGGCTCGCTACCCTGCTGGCTGTGCTCTCGCCTATCAGGCGGGGCGCGCAGGGCTCCTCCAGCAGGTCTTGCCTCAGGGCTGCTTCCCCTGAGTTGGGCTGTGGGCGGGAACCCAGACACGCAGGATCAGGCCCCAACCACCTGCACATGTCTCTGCTGGGGAGGAGAGTGCTAGGGAACCTACGTCTGTCATACACTTTCTGGGCACCCAAGGAATCAGCCCGTGTGTGGGGCAAAACCCCAGCCAGGGGCCCTGGGAGCCTGGTGCTCTCCGTGTGGCGCTGTCTGGGCGGCCAAGAACCGCTGGAGGAGCCCTGCAGTTGCCCTTCCCTTCCCTCTGACAGAGCTTTCACTGCTGGAGCCCTTGGCAGTGTGCAACCCACCAGCCCCTAAGCCCTCCTTAAGGACGCTGGGACCTAAGTGCAAAGGCAAGGCAGGATTGGAGCTGAGGCAAGGAAGGCGCCAGTGGCGACTCCAGGCCCGCTGCCTGCTCCTTCCTGGAGGGAGCCTAAAAGCAAGGCAAGTCTGGCAAGGCTAGCCCCCGGCAGAGCAGCCTCGCGCCAGGAACTCTGCCAGATCGGGGCTCTGAGCAGAGCTAGAGCTCTGCCGTACTGGAGGCGCACTTAGCTCCGTGCAAGCAGGGCTTTCCTCTTGACGGGCTCGGCTGCCTCCTCTTCCCGAGGAGGCTCGCTTCCCTGCTGGCTGTGCTCTCGCCTATCAGGCGGGGGCGCAGGGCTCCTCCAGCAGGTCTTGCCTCAGGGGCTGCTTCCCCTGAGTTGGGCTGTGGGCAAACCCAGACACGCAGGATCAGGCCCCAACCACCTGCACATGTCTCTGCTGGGGAGGAGAGTGCTAGGGAACCTACGTCTCTCATACACTTTCTGGGCACCCAGGATCAGCCTCGGAGTGTGGGGATGCAAAACCCCAGCCAGGGGCCCTTGGAGCCTGGTGCTCTCCGTGCGGAGCTTTGTCTGGGCGGCCAAGCAACCGCTGAGGAGCCCTGCAGTTGCCCTTCCTTCCCTCTGACAGAGCTTTCACTGCTGGAGCCCTTGGCAGTGTGCAACCCACCAGCCCCTAAGCTCTCCTTAAGGAGGACTGGGACCTAAGTGCAAAGGCAAGGCAGGATTGGAGCTGAGGCAAGAAAGGCGCCAGTGGCGACTCCCAGGCTCCTGCTGCCTGCTCCTTCCTGGAGAGGCAGCCTAAAAGCAAGGCAAGTCTGGGCAAGGCTAGCCCCGGCAGAGCAGCCTCGCGCCAGGAACTCTGCCAGATCGGGGCTCTGAGCAGAGCTAGAGCTCTGCCGTACTGGAGGCGCACTTAGCTCCGTGCAAGCAGGGCTTTCAACTTGACGGGGCTGGGCTGCCTCCTCTTCCCCCGAGGAGGCTCGCTTCCCTGCTGGCTGTGCACTCGCCTATCAGGCGGGGGCGCAGGGCTCCTCCAGCAGGTCTTGCCTCAGGGGCTGCTTCCCCTGAGTTGGGGCTGTGGGCAGGAACCCAGACACGCAGGATCAGGCCCCAACCACCTGCACATGTCTCTGCTGGGGAGGAGAGTGCTAGGGAACCTACGTCTGTCATACACTTTCTGGGCACCCAAGGAATCAGCCTCCGTGTGTGCGGGGCTGAAAACCCCAGCCAGGGGCCCTGGGAGCCTGGTGCTCTCGGTGCGGCGCTGATTCTAGGCGGCCTAGAAACCGCTGGAGGAGCCCTGCAGTTGCCCTTCCCTTCCCTCTGACAGAGCTCTCACTGCTGAAGCCCTTGGCAGTGTGCAACCCACCACCCCCTAAGCCCTCCCCAACGACGCCTGGCACCTATGTGCAAAGGCAAGGCAGGATTGGAGCTGAGGCAAGGAAGGCACCAGTGGCGTCTCCCAGGCTCGCTCAGACAGCTCCTTCCTGGGGAGGGAGCCTAAAAGCAAGGCAAGTCTGGGCAAGGCGAGCCCCGGCCGAGCAGCCTCGCGCCAGAAACTCTGCCAGATCGGGGCTCTGAGCAGAGCTAGAGCTCTGCCGTACTGGAGGCCCACTTAGCTCCGTGCAAGCAGGGCTTTCCTCTTGACTGGGCTCGGCTGCCTCCTCTTCTCCGAGGAGGCTCGCTACACTGCTGGCTGTGCTCTCGCCTATCAGGCGGGCGCGCAGGGCTCCTCCAGCAGGTCTTGCCTCAGGGGCTGCTTCCCCTGAGTTGAGGCTGTGGGCGGGAACCCAGACACGCAGGATAAGGCCCCAACCACCTGCACATGTCTCTGCTGGGGAGGAGAGTGCTAGGGAACCTACGTCTCTCACACACTTTCTAGGCACCCACGGAGTCAGCCTCTGGGAGTGTGGGGATGCAAAACCCAGCCAGGGGCCCTTGGAACCTGGTGCTCTCCGTGCGGAGCTTTGTCTGGGCGGCCAAGGAACCGCTGAAGGAGCCCTGCTGTTGCCCTTCGCTTCCCTCTGACAGAGCTTTCACTGCTGGAGCCCTTGGCAGTGTGCAACCCACCAGCCCCTAAGCCCTCCTCAAGGACGCTTGGGACCTAAGTGCAAAGGCAAGGCAGGGGTAGAGCTGAAGCCAGGAAGGCGCCAGTGGCGTTTCCGAGCCTCACACAGCCTGCTCCTTCCTGGGGAGGGAGCCTTAAAGCAAGGCAAGTCTGCGCAAGGCTCGCCTATGGCAGAGCATCTTGGTGCCAGGAACTCTGCCAGATCGGGCCTCTGAACAGAGCTAGAGATCTGCCGTACTGGAGTCGCACTTAGCTTCGTGTAAGCAGGGATTTCAGCTTGACGGGGACTTGCTGCCTCCTCTTCCCCCGAGGAGGCTCGCTTCCCTGCTGGCTGTGCACTCGCCTATCAGGCGGGGGCGCAGGGCTCCTCCAGCAGGTCTTGCCTCAGGGGCTGCTTCCCCTGAGTTGGGGCTGTGGGCAGGAACCCAGACACGCAGGATCAGGCCCCAAACACCTGCACATGTCTCTGCTGGGGAGGAGAGTGCTAGGGAACCTACGTCTGTCATACACTTTCTGGGCACCCAAGGAATCAGCCTCCGTGTGTGCGGGGCTGAAAACCCCAGCCAGGGGCCCTGGGAGCCTGGTGCTCTCCGTGTGGCGCTGAATCTGGGCGGCCAAGCAACCGCTGGAGGAGCCCTGCAGTTGCCCTTCCCTTCCCTCTGACAGATTCTCACTGCTGGAGCCCTTGGCAGTGTGCAACCCACCAGCCCCTAAGCCTCCTTAAGGAGGACTGGGACCTAAGTGCAAAGGCAAGGCAGGATTGGAGCTGAGGCAAGAAAGGCGCCAGTGGCGACTCCCAGGCTCCTGCTGCCTGCTCCTTCCTGGAGAGGCAGCCTAAAAGCAAGGCAAGTCTGGGCAAGGCTAGCCCCGGCAGAGCAGCCTCGCGCCAGGAACTCTGCCAGATCGGGGAGTGTGGGGATGCTCTGAGCAGAGCTAGAGCTCTGCCGTACTGGAGGCGCACTTAGCTCCGTGCAAGCAGGGCTTTCTCTTGACGGGCTGGCTGCCTCCTCTTCCCCGAGGAGGCTCGCTTCCCTGCTGGCTGTGCACTCGCCTATCAGGGGGGGCGCAGGGCTCCTCCAGCAGGTCTTGCCTCAGGGGCTGCTTCCCCTGAGTTGGGGCTGTGGGCAGGAACCCAGACACGCAGGATCAGGCCCCAAACACCTGCACATGTCTCTGCTGGGGAGGAGAGTGCTAGGGAACCTACGTCTGTCATACACTTTCTGGGCACCCAAGGAATCAGCCTCCGTGTGTGCGGGGCTGAAAACCCAGCCAGGGGCCCTTGGAGCCTGGTGCTCTCCGTGCGGCGCTGTCTGGGCGGCCAAGAACCGCTGGAGGAGCCCTGCAGTTGCCCTTCCTTCCCTCTGACAGAGCTTTCACTGCTGGAGCCCTTGGCAGTGTGCAACCCACCAGCCCCTAAGCCTCCAAGGACGACTGGGACCTAAGTGCAAAGGCAAGGCAGGATTGGAGCTGAGGCAAGAAGGCGCCAGTGGCGACTCCCAGGCTCCTGCTGCCTGCTCCTTCCTGGAGAGGCAGCCTAAAAGCAAGGCAAGTCTGGGCAAGGCTAGCCCCCGGCAGAGCAGCCTCGCGCCAGGAACTCTGCCAGATCGGGGCTCTGAGCAGAGCTAGAGCTCTGCCGTACTGGAGGCGCACTTAGCTCCGTGCAAGCAGGGCTTTCAACTTGACGGGGCTGGGCTGCCTCCTCTTCCCCCGAGGAGGCTCGCTTCCCTGCTGGCTGTGCACTCGCCTATCAGGGGGGCGCAGGGCTCCTCCAGCAGGTCTTGCCTCAGGGGCTGCTTCCCCTGAGTTGGGGCTGTGGGCAGGAACCCAGACACGCAGGATCAGGCCCCAACCACCTGCACATGTCTCTGCTGGGGAGGAGAGTGCTAGGGAACCTACGTCTGTCATACACTTTCTGGGCACCCAAGGAATCAGCCTCCGGTGTGCGGGGCTGAAAACCCCAGCCAGGGGCCCTGGAGCCTGGTGCTCTCGGTGCGGCGCTGATTCTAGGCGGCCTAGAAACCGCTGGAGGAGCCCTGCAGTTGCCCTTCCCTTCCCTCTGACAGAGCTCTCACTGCTGAGCCCTTGGCAGTGTGCAACCCACCACCCCTAAGCCCTCCCCAAGGACGCCTGGCACCTATGTGCAAAGGCAAGGCAGGATTGGAGCTGAGGCAAGGAAGGCACCAGTGGCGTCTCCCAGGCTCGCTCAGACAGCTCCTTCCTGGGGAGGGAGCCTAAAAGCAAGGCAAGTCTGGGCAAGGCGAGCCCCCGGCCGAGCAGCCTCGCGCCAGAAACTCTGCCAGATCGGGGCTCTGAGCAGAGCTAGAGCTCTGCCGTACTGGAGGCGCACTTAGCTCCGTGCAAGCAGGGCTTTCCTCTTGACTGGGCTCGGCTGCCTCCTCTTCTCCCGAGGAGGCTCGCTACACTGCTGGCTGTGCTCTCGCCTATCAGGCGGGCGCGCAGGGCTCCTCCAGCAGGTCTTGCCTCAGGGGCTGCTTCCCCTGAGTTGGGCTGTGGGCGGGAACCCAGACACGCAGGATCAGGCCCCAACCACCTGCACATGTCTCTGCTGGGGAGGAGAGTGCTAGGGAACCTACGTCTCTCACACACTTTCTGCACCACGGAGTCAGCCTCTGGGAGTGTGGGGATGCAAAACCCAGCCAGGGGCCCTGAGCCTGGTGCTCTCCGTGCGGAGCTTTGTCTGGGCGGCCAAGCTGAGGAGCCCTGCAGTTGCCCTTCGCTTCCCTCTGACAGAGCTTTCACTGCTGGAGCCCTTGGCAGTGTGCAACCCACCAGCCCCTAAGCTCTCCTTAAGGAGGACTGGGACCTAAGTGCAAAGGCAAGGCAGGATTGGAGCTGAGGCAAGAAAGGCGCCAGTGGCGACTCCCAGGCTCTGCTGCCTGCTCCTTCCTGGAGAGGCAGCCTAAAAGCAAGGCAAGTCTGGGCAAGGCTAGCCCCCGGCAGAGCAGCCTCGCGCCAGGAACTCTGCCAGATCGGGGCTCTGAGCAGAGCTAGAGCTCTGCCGTACTGGAGGCGCACTTAGCTCCGTGCAAGCAGGGCTTTCAACTTGACGGGGCTGGGCTGCCTCCTCTTCCCCCGAGGAGGCTCGCTTCCCTGCTGGCTGTGCACTCGCCTATCAGGCGGGGGCGCAGGGCTCCTCCAGCAGGTCTTGCCTCAGGGGCTGCTTCCCCTGAGTTGGGGCTGTGGGCAGGAACCCAGACACGCAGGATCAGGCCCCAACCACCTGCACATGTCTCTGCTGGGGAGGAGAGTGCTAGGGAACCTACGTCTGTCATACACTTTCTGGGCACCCAAGGAATCAGCCTCCGTGTGTGCGGGGCTGAAAACCCCAGCCAGGGGCCCTGGGAGCCTGGTGCTCTCGGTGCGGCGCTGATTCTAGGCGGCCTAGAAACCGCTGGAGGAGCCCTGCAGTTGCCCTTCCCTTCCCTCTGACAGAGCTCTCACTGCTGAAGCCCTTGGCAGTGTGCAACCCACCACCCCTAAGCCTCCCCAACGACGCCTGGCACCTATGTGCAAAGGCAAGGCAGGATTGGAGCTGAGGCAAGGAAGGCACCAGTGGCGTCTCCCAGGCTCGCTCAGACAGCTCCTTCCTGGGGAGGGAGCCTAAAAGCAAGGCAAGTCTGGGCAAGGCGAGCCCCGGCCGAGCAGCCTCGCGCCAGAAACTCTGCCAGATCGGGGCTCTGAGCAGAGCTAGAGCTCTGCCGTACTGGAGGCCCACTTAGCTCCGTGCAAGCAGGGCTTTCCTCTTGACTGGGCTCGGCTGCCTCCTCTTCTCCCGAGGAGGCTCGCTACACTGCTGGCTGTGCTCTCGCCTATCAGGCGGGCGCGCAGGGCTCCTCCAGCAGGTCTTGCCTCAGGGGCTGCTTCCCCTGAGTTGAGGCTGTGGGCGGGAACCCAGACACGCAGGATAAGGCCCCAACCACCTGCACATGTCTCTGCTGGGGAGGAGAGTGCTAGGGAACCTACGTCTCTCACACACTTTCTAGGCACCCACGGAGTCAGCCTCTGGGAGTGTGGGGATGCAAAACCCAGCCAGGGGCCCTTGGAACCTGGTGCTCTCCGTGCGGAGCTTTGTCTGGGCGGCCAAGGAACCGCTGAAGGAGCCCTGCTGTTGCCCTTCGCTTCCCTCTGACAGAGCTTTCACTGCTGGAGCCCTTGGCAGTGTGCAACCCACCAGCCCCTAAGCCCTCCTCAAGGACGCTTGGGACCTAAGTGCAAAGGCAAGGCAGGGGTAGAGCTGAAGCCAGGAAGGCGCCAGTGGCGTTTCCGAGCCTCACACAGCCTGCTCCTTCCTGGGGAGGGAGCCTTAAAGCAAGGCAAGTCTGCGCAAGGCTCGCCTATGGCAGAGCATCTTGGTGCCAGGAACTCTGCCAGATCGGGCCTCTGAACAGAGCTAGAGATCTGCCGTACTGGAGTCGCACTTAGCTTCGTGTAAGCAGGGATTTCAGCTTGACGGGGACTTGCTGCCTCCTCTTCCCCCGAGGAGGCTCGCTTCCCTGCTGGCTGTGCACTCGCCTATCAGGCGGGGCGCAGGGCTCCTCCAGCAGGTCTTGCCTCAGGGGCTGCTTCCCCTGAGTTGGGGCTGTGGGCAGGAACCCAGACACGCAGGATCAGGCCCCAAACACCTGCACATGTCTCTGCTGGGGAGGAGAGTGCTAGGGAACCTACGTCTGTCATACACTTTCTGGGCACCCAAGGAATCAGCCTCCGTGTGTGCGGGGCTGAAAACCCCAGCCAGGGGCCCTGGGAGCCTGGTGCTCTCCGTGTGGCGCTGAATCTGGGCGGCCAAGCAACCGCTGGAGGAGCCCTGCAGTTGCCCTTCCCTTCCCTCTGACAGAATTCTCACTGCTGGAGCCCTTGGCAGTGTGCAACCCACCAGCCCCTAAGCTCTCCTTAAGGAGGACTGGGACCTAAGTGCAAAGGCAAGGCAGGATTGGAGCTGAGGCAAGAAAGGCGCCAGTGGCGACTCCCAGGCTCCTGCTGCCTGCTCCTTCCTGGAGAGGCAGCCTAAAAGCAAGGCAAGTCTGGGCAAGGCTAGCCCCGGCAGAGCAGCCTCGCGCCAGGAACTCTGCCAGATCGGGGCTCTGAGCAGAGCTAGAGCTCTGCCGTACTGGAGGCGCACTTAGCTCCGTGCAAGCAGGGCTTTCAACTTGACGGGGCTGGGCTGCCTCCTCTTCCCCCGAGGAGGCTCGCTTCCCTGCTGGCTGTGCACTCGCCTATCAGGCGGGGGCGCAGGGCTCCTCCAGCAGGTCTTGCCTCAGGGGCTGCTTCCCCTGAGTTGGGGCTGTGGGCAGGAACCCAGACACGCAGGATCAGGCCCCAACCACCTGCACATGTCTCTGCTGGGGAGGAGAGTGCTAGGGAACCTACGTCTGTCATACACTTTCTGGGCACCCAAGGAATCAGCCTCCGTGTGTGCGGGGCTGAAAACCCCAGCCAGGGGCCCTGGGAGCCTGGTGCTCTCGGTGCGGCGCTGATTCTAGGCGGCCTAGAAACCGCTGGAGGAGCCCTGCAGTTGCCCTTCCCTTCCCTCTGACAGAGCTCTCACTGCTGAAGCCCTTGGCAGTGTGCAACCCACCACCCCCTAAGCCCTCCGACGCCTGGCACCTATGTGCAAAGGCAAGGCAGGATTGGAGCTGAGGCAAGGAAGGCACCAGTGGCGTCTCCCAGGCTCGCTCAGACAGCTCCTTCCTGGGGAGGGAGCCTAAAAGCAAGGCAAGTCTGGGCAAGGCGAGCCCCCGGCCGAGCAGCCTCGCGCCAGAAACTCTGCCAGATCGGGGCTCTGAGCAGAGCTAGAGCTCTGCCGTACTGGAGGCCCACTTAGCTCCGTGCAAGCAGGGCTTTCCTCTTGACTGGGCTCGGCTGCCTCCTCTTCTCCCGAGGAGGCTCGCTACACTGCTGGCTGTGCTCTCGCCTATCAGGCGGGCGCGCAGGGCTCCTCCAGCAGGTCTTGCCTCAGGGGCTGCTTCCCCTGAGTTGAGGCTGTGGGCGGGAACCCAGACACGCAGGATAAGGCCCCAACCACCTGCACATGTCTCTGCTGGGGAGGAGAGTGCTAGGGAACCTACGTCTCTCACACACTTTCTAGGCACCCACGGAGTCAGCCTCTGGGAGTGTGGGGATGCAAAACCCAGCCAGGGGCCCTTGGAACCTGGTGCTCTCCGTGCGGAGCTTTGTCTGGGCGGCCAAGGAACCGCTGAAGGAGCCCTGCTGTTGCCCTTCGCTTCCCTCTGACAGAGCTTTCACTGCTGGAGCCCTTGGCAGTGTGCAACCCACCAGCCCCTAAGCCCTCCTCAAGGACGCTTGGGACCTAAGTGCAAAGGCAAGGCAGGGGTAGAGCTGAAGCCAGGAAGGCGCCAGTGGCGTTTCCGAGCCTCACACAGCCTGCTCCTTCCTGGGGAGGGAGCCTTAAAGCAAGGCAAGTCTGCGCAAGGCTCGCCTATGGCAGAGCATCTTGGTGCCAGGAACTCTGCCAGATCGGGCCTCTGAACAGAGCTAGAGATCTGCCGTACTGGAGTCGCACTTAGCTTCGTGTAAGCAGGGATTTCAGCTTGACGGGGACTTGCTGCCTCCTCTTCCCCCGAGGAGGCTCGCTTCCCTGCTGGCTGTGCACTCGCCTATCAGGCGGGGGCGCAGGGCTCCTCCAGCAGGTCTTGCCTCAGGGGCTGCTTCCCCTGAGTTGGGGCTGTGGGCAGGAACCCAGACACGCAGGATCAGGCCCCAAAACCTGCACATGTCTCTGCTGGGGAGGAGAGTGCTAGGGAACCTACGTCTGTCATACACTTTCTGGGCACCCAAGGAATCAGCCTCCGTGTGTGCGGGGCTGAAAACCCCAGCCAGGGGCCCTGGGAGCCTGGTGCTCTCCGTGTGGCGCTGAATCTGGGCGGCCAAGCAACCGCTGGAGGAGCCCTGCAGTTGCCCTTCCCTTCCCTCTGACAGAATTCTCACTGCTGGAGCCCTTGGCAGTGTGCAACCCACCAGCCCCTAAGCTCTCCTTAAGGAGGACTGGGACCTAAGTGCAAAGGCAAGGCAGGATTGGAGCTGAGGCAAGAAAGGCGCCAGTGGCGACTCCCAGGCTCCTGCTGCCTGCTCCTTCCTGGAGAGGCAGCCTAAAAGCAAGGCAAGTCTGGGCAAGGCTAGCCCCCGGCAGAGCAGCCTCGCGCCAGGAACTCTGCCAGATCGGGGCTCTGAGCAGAGCTAGAGCTCTGCCGTACTGGAGGCGCACTTAGCTCCGTGCAAGCAGGGCTTTCAACTTGACGGGGCTGGGCTGCCTCCTCTTCCCCCGAGGAGGCTCGCTTCCCTGCTGGCTGTGCACTCGCCTATCAGGCGGGGCGCAGGGCTCCTCCAGCAGGTCTTGCCTCAGGGGCTGCTTCCCCTGAGTTGGGGCTGTGGGCAGGAACCCAGACACGCAGGATCAGGCCCCAACCACCTGCACATGTCTCTGCTGGGGAGGAGAGTGCTAGGGAACCTACGTCTGTCATACACTTTCTGGGCACCCAAGGAATCAGCCTCCGTGTGTGCGGGGCTGAAAACCCCAGCCAGGGGCCCTGGGAGCCTGGTGCTCTCGGTGCGGCGCTGATTCTAGGCGGCCTAGAAACCGCTGGAGGAGCCCTGCAGTTGCCCTTCCCTTCCCTCTGACAGAGCTCTCACTGCTGAAGCCCTTGGCAGTGTGCAACCCACCACCCCCTAAGCCCTCCCAACCACGCCTGGCACCTATGTGCAAAGGCAAGGCAGGATTGGAGCTGAGGCAAGGAAGGCACCAGTGGCGTCTCCCAGGCTCGCTCAGACAGCTCCTTCCTGGGGAGGGAGCCTAAAAGCAAGGCAAGTCTGGGCAAGGCGAGCCCCCCGGCCGAGCAGCCTCGCGCCAGAAACTCTGCCAGATCGGGGCTCTGAGCAGAGCTAGAGCTCTGCCGTACTGGAGGCCCACTTAGCTCCGTGCAAGCAGGGCTTTCCTCTTGACTGGGCTCGGCTGCCTCCTCTTCTCCGAGGAGGCTCGCTACACTGCTGGCTGTGCTCTCGCCTATCAGGCGGGCGCGCAGGGCTCCTCCAGCAGGTCTTGCCTCAGGGGCTGCTTCCCCTGAGTTGAGGCTGTGGGCGGGAACCCAGACACGCAGGATAAGGCCCCAACCACCTGCACATGTCTCTGCTGGGGAGGAGAGTGCTAGGGAACCTACGTCTCTCACTTTCTAGGCACCCACGGAGTCAGCCTCTGGGAGTGTGGGGATGCAAAACCCAGCCAGGGGCCCTTGGAACCTGGTGCTCTCCGTGCGGAGCTTTGTCTGGGCGGCCAAGGAACCGCTGAAGGAGCCCTGCTGTTGCCCTTCGCTTCCCTCTGACAGAGCTTTCACTGCTGGAGCCCTTGGCAGTGTGCAACCCACCAGCCCCCTAAGCCCTCCTCAAGGACGCTTGGGACCTAAGTGCAAAGGCAAGGCAGGGGTAGAGCTGAAGCCAGGAAGGCGCCAGTGGCGTTTCCGAGCCTCACACAGCCTGCTCCTTCCTGGGGAGGGAGCCTTAAAGCAAGGCAAGTCTGCGCAAGGCTCGCCTATGGCAGAGCATCTTGGTGCCAGGAACTCTGCCAGATCGGGCCTCTGAACAGAGCTAGAGATCTGCCGTACTGGAGTCGCACTTAGCTTCGTGTAAGCAGGGATTTCAGCTTGACGGGGACTTGCTGCCTCCTCTTCCCCCGAGGAGGCTCGCTTCCCTGCTGGCTGTGCACTCGCCTATCAGGCGGGGGCGCAGGGCTCCTCCAGCAGGTCTTGCCTCAGGGGCTGCTTCCCCTGAGTTGGGGCTGTGGGCAGGAACCCAGACACGCAGGATCAGGCCCCAAACACCTGCACATGTCTCTGCTGGGGAGGAGAGTGCTAGGGAACCTACGTCTGTCATACACTTTCTGGGCACCCAAGGAATCAGCCTCCGTGTGTGCGGGGCTGAAAACCCCAGCCAGGGGCCCTGGGAGCCTGGTGCTCTCCGTGTGGCGCTGAATCTGGGCGGCCAAGCAACCGCTGGAGGAGCCCTGCAGTTGCCCTTCCCTTCCCTCTGACAGAATTCTCACTGCTGGAGCCCTTGGCAGTGTGCAACCCACCAGCCCCTAAGCTCTCCTTAAGGAGGACTGGGACCTAAGTGCAAAGGCAAGGCAGGATTGGAGCTGAGGCAAGAAAGGCGCCAGTGGCGACTCCCAGGCTCCTCAGCCTGCTCCTTCCTGGGGAGGGAGCCTAAAAGCAAGGCAAGTCTGGGCAAGGCTAGCCCCCGGCAGAGCAGCCTCGCGCCAGGAACTCTGCCAGATCGGGGCTCTGAGCAGAGCTAGAGCTCTGCCGTACTGGAGGCGCACTTAGCTCCGTGCAAGCAGGGCTTTCACTTGACGGGCTGGGCTGCCTCCTCTTCTCCCCCGAGGAGGCTCGCTTCCCTGCTGGCTGTGCACTCGCCTATCAGGCGGGGCGCAGGGCTCCTCCAGCAGGTCTTGCCTCAGGGGCTGCTTCCCCTGAGTTGGGGCTGTGGGCAGGAACCCAGACACGCAGGATCAGGCCCCAACCACCTGCACATGTCTCTGCTGGGGAGGAGAGTGCTAGGGAACCTACGTCTGTCACACACTTTCTGGGCACCCAAGGAATCAGCCTCTGGGAGTGTGGGGATGAAAACCCAGCCAGGGGCCCTTGGAACCTGGTGCTCTCCGTGCGGAGCTGTTCTGGGCGGCCAAGAACCGCTGGAGGAGCCCTGCAGTTGCCCTTCCTTCCCTCTGACAGAGCTTTCACTGCTGGAGCCCTTGGCAGTGTGCAACCCACCAGCCCCTAAGCCCTCCTCAAGGACGCTTGGGACCTAAGTGCAAAGGCAAGGCAGGATAGAGCTGAAGGCAGGAAGGCGCCAGTGGCGTTTCCCAGCCTCACACAGCCTGCTCCTTCCTGGGGAGGGAGCCTTAAAGCAAGGCAAGTCTGGGCAAAGGCTCGCCCGCAGAGCATCTTGGTGCCAGGAACTCTGCCAGATCGGGCCTCTGAGCAGAGCTAGAGCTCTGCCGTACTGGAGTCGCACTTAGCTCGTGCAAGCAGGGCTTTCAGCTTGACGGGCTTGCTGCCTCCTCTTCCCCCGAGGAGGCTCGCTTCCCTGCTGGCTGTGCACTCGCCCTATCAGGCGGGGGCGCAGGGCTCCTCCAGCAGGTCTTGCCTCAGGGGCTGCTTCCCCTGAGTTGGGGCTGTGGGCAGGAACCCAGACACGCAGGATCAGGCCCCAACCACCTGCACATGTCTCTGCTGGGGAGGAGAGTGCTAGGGAACCTACGTCTGTCATACACTTTCTGGCACCCAAGGAATCAGCCTCCGTGTGTGCGGGGCTGAAAACCCCAGCCAGGGGCCCTGGAGCCTGGTGCTCTCCGTGTGGCGCTGATTCTGGGCGGCCAAGCAACCGCTGGAGGAGCCCTGCAGTTGCCCTTCCTTCCCTCTGACAGAATTTCACTGCTGGAGCCCTTGGCAGTGTGCAACCCACCAGCCCCTAAGCTCTCCTTAAGGAGGCTGGGACCTAAGTGCAAAGGCAAGGCAGGATTGGAGCTGAGGCAGAAAGGCGCCAGTGGCGACTCCCAGGCTCCTGCTGCCTGCTCCTTCCTGGGAGGGAGCCTAAAAGCAAGGCAAGTCTGGGCAAGGCTAGCCCCCGGGCAGAGCAGCCTCGCGCCAGGAACTCTGCCAGATCGGGGCTCTGAGCAGAGCTAGAGCTCTGCCGTACTGGAGGCGCACTTAGCTCCGTGCAAGCAGGGCTTTCAGCTTGACGGGGCTGGGCTGCCTCCTCTTCCCCCGAGGAGGCTCGCTTCCCTGCTGGCTGTGCACTCGCCTATCAGGCGGGGGCGCAGGGCTCCTCCAGCAGGTCTTGCCTCAGGGGCTGCTTCCCCTGAGTTGGGGCTGTGGGCAGGAACCCAGACACGCAGGATCAGGCCCCAAACACCTGCACATGTCTCTGCTGGGGAGGAGAGTGCTAGGGAACCTACGTCTGTCATACACTTTCTGGGCACCCAAGGAATCAGCCTCCGTGTGTGCGGGGCTGAAAACCCCAGCCAGGGGCCCTGGGAGCCTGGTGCTCTCCGTGCGGCGCTGATTCTGGCGGCCAAGAAACCGCTGGAGGAGCCCTGCAGTTGCCCTTCCCTTCCCTCTGACAGAGCTCTCACTGCTGAAGCCCTTGGCAGTGTGCAACCCACCACCCCCTAAGCCTCCCCAAGGACGCCTGGGACCTAAGTGCAAAGGCAAGGCAGGATTGGAGCTGAGGCAAGGAAGGCGCCAGTGGCGTCTCCCAGGCTCGCTCAGCAGCTCCTTCCTGGGGAGGGAGCCTAAAAGCAAGGCAAGTCTGGGCAAGGCGAGCCCCCGGCAGAGCAGCCTCGCGCCAGGAACTCTGCCAGATCGGGGCTCTGAGCAGAGCTAGAGCTCTGCCGTACTGGAGGCGCACTTAGCTCCGTGCAAGCAGGGCTTTCCTCTTGACTGGGCTGGCTGCCTCCTCTTCTCCCGAGGAGGCTCGCTACCCTGCTGGCTGTGCTCTCGCCTATCAGGCGGGCGCGGCAGGGCTCCTCCAGCAGGTCTTGCCTCAGGGGCTGCTTCCCCTGAGTTGAGGCTGTGGGCGGGAACCCAGACACGCAGGATAAGGCCCCAACCACCTGCACATGTCTCTGCTGGGGAGGAGAGTGCTAGGGAACCTACGTCTCTCACACACTTTCTAGGCACCCACGGAGTCAGCCTCTGGGAGTGTGGGGATGCAAAACCCAGCCAGGGGCCCTTGGAACCTGGTGCTCTCCGTGCGGAGCTTTGTCTGGGCGGCCAAGGAACCGCTGAAGGAGCCCTGCTGTTGCCCTTCGCTTCCCTCTGACAGAGCTTTCACTGCTGGAGCCCTTGGCAGTGTGCAACCCACCAGCCCCTAAGCCCTCCTCAAGGACGCTTGGGACCTAAGTGCAAAGGCAAGGCAGGGGTAGAGCTGAAGCCAGGAAGGCGCCAGTGGCGTTTCCGAGCCTCACACAGCCTGCTCCTTCCTGGGGAGGGAGCCTTAAAGCAAGGCAAGTCTGCGCAAGGCTCGCCTATGGCAGAGCATCTTGGTGCCAGGAACTCTGCCAGATCGGGCCTCTGAACAGAGCTAGAGATCTGCCGTACTGGAGGCGCACTTAGCTTCGTGTAAGCAGGGATTTCAGCTTGACGGGGACTTGCTGCCTCCTCTTCCCCCGAGGAGGCTCGCTTCCCTGCTGGCTGTGCACTCGCCTATCAGGCGGGGGCGCAGGGCTCCTCCAGCAAGGTCTTGCCTCAGGGGCTGCTTCCCCTGAGTTGGGGCTGTGGGCAGGAACCCAGACAAGCAGGATCAGGCCCCAAACACCTGCACATGTCTCTGCTGGGGAGGAGAGTGCTAGGGAACCTACGTCTGTCATACACATTCTCGGCACCCAAGGAATCAGCCTCCGTGTGTGCGGGGCTGAAAACCCCAGCCAGGGGACCTGGGAGCCTGGTGCTCTCCGTGTGGCGCTGAATCTGGGCGGCCAAGCAACCGCTGGAGGAGCCCTGCAGTTGCCCTTCCCTTCCCTCTGACAGAATTCTCACTGCTGGAGCCCTTGGCAGTGTGCAACCCACCAGCCCCTAAGCTCTCCTTAAGGAGGACTGGGACCTAAGTGCAAAGGCAAGGCAGGATTGGAGCTGAGGCAAGAAAGGCGCCAGTGGCGACTCCCAGGCTCCTGCTGCCTGCTCCTTCCTGGAGAGGCAGCCTAAAAGCAAGGCAAGTCTGGGCAAGGCTAGCCCCGGCAGAGCAGCCTCGCGCCAGGAACTCTGCCAGATCGGGGCTCTGAGCAGAGCTAGAGCTCTGCCGTACTGGAGGCGCACTTAGCTCCGTGCAAGCAGGGCTTTCAACTTGACGGGGCTGGGCTGCCTCCTCTTCCCCCGAGGAGGCTCGCTTCCCTGCTGGCTGTGCACTCGCCTATCAGGCGGGGGCGCAGGGCTCCTCCAGCAGGTCTTGCCTCAGGGGCTGCTTCCCCTGAGTTGGGGCTGTGGGCAGGAACCCAGACACGCAGGATCAGGCCCCAACCACCTGCACATGTCTCTGCTGGGGAGGAGAGTGCTAGGGAACCTACGTCTGTCATACACTTTCTGGGCACCCAAGGAATCAGCCTCCGTGTGTGCGGGGCTGAAAACCCCAGCCAGGGGCCCTGGGAGCCTGGTGCTCTCGGTGCGGCGCTGATTCTAGGCGGCCAGAAAACCGCTGGAGGAGCCCTGCAGTTGCCCTTCCCTTCCCTCTGACAGAGCTCTCACTGCTGAAGCCCTTGGCAGTGTGCAACCCACCACCCCCTAAGCCCTCCAAGGACGCCTGGCACCTAAGTGCAAAGGCAAGGCAGGATTGGAGCTGAGGCAAGGAAGGCGCAGTGGCGTCTCCCAGGCTCGCTCAGACAGCTCCTTCCTGGGAGGGAGCCTAAAAGCAAGGCAAGTCTGGGCAAGGCGAGCCCCCGGCAGAGCAGCCTCGCGCCAGAAACTCTGCCAGATCGGGGCTCTGAGCAGAGCTAGAGCTCTGCCGTACTGGAGGCGCACTTAGCTCCGTGCAAGCAGGGCTTTCCTTGACTGGGCTGGCTGCCTCCTCTTCCCCGAGGAGGCTCGCTTCCTGCTGGCTGTGCTCTCGCCTATCAGGCGGGGCGCAGGGCTCCTCCAGCAGGTCTTGCCTCAGGGGCTGCTTCCCCTGAGTTGGGGCTGTGGGCGGGAACCCAGACACGCAGGATAGGCCCCAACCACCTGCACATGTCTCTGCTGGGGAGGAGAGTGCTAGGGAACCTACGTCTCTCACACACTTTCTAGGCACCCAAGGAGTCAGCCTCTGGAGTGTGGGGATGAAAACCCAGCCAGGGGCCCTGGAACCTGGTGCTCTCCGTGCGGAGCTTTGTCTGGGCGGCCAAGGAACCGCTGAAGGAGCCCTGCTGTTGCCCTTCGCTTCCCTCTGACAGAGCTTTCACTGCTGGAGCCCTTGGCAGTGTGCAACCCACCAGCCCCTAAGCCCTCCTCAAGGACGCTTGGGACCTAAGTGCAAAGGCAAGGCAGGGGTAGAGCTGAAGCCAGGAAGGCGCCAGTGGCGTTTCCGAGCTCACACAGCCTGCTCCTTCCTGGGAGGGAGCCTTAAAGCAAGGCAAGTCTGGGCAAGGCTCGCCTATGGCAGAGCATCTTGGTGCCAGGAACTCTGCCAGATCGGGCCTCTGAACAGAGCTAGAGATCTGCCGTACTGGAGTCGCACTTAGCTTCGTGTAAGCAGGGATTTCAGCTTGACGGGGCTTGCTGCCTCCTCTTCCCCCGAGGAGGCTCGCTTCCCTGCTGGCTGTGCACTCGCCTATCAGGCGGGGGCGCAGGGCTCCTCCAGCAGGTCTTGCCTCAGGGGCTGCTTCCCCTGAGTTGGGGCTGTGGGCAGGAACCCAGACACGCAGGATCAGGCCCCAACACCTGCACATGTCTCTGCTGGGGAGGAGAGTGCTAGGGAACCTACGTCTGTCATACACTTTCTGGGCACCCAAGGAATCAGCCTCCGTGTGTGCGGGGCTGAAAACCCCAGCCAGGGGCCCTGGGAGCCTGGTGCTCTCCGTGTGGCGCTGATCTGGGCGGCCAAGCAACCGCTGGAGGAGCCCTGCAGTTGCCCTTCCCTTCCCTCTGACAGAATTCTCACTGCTGGAGCCCTTGGCAGTGTGCAACCCACCAGCCCCTAAGCTCTCCTTAAGGAGGACTGGGACCTAAGTGCAAAGGCAAGGCAGGATTGGAGCTGAGGCAAGAAAGGCGCCAGTGGCGACTCCCAGGCTCCTGCTGCCTGCTCCTTCCTGGGAGGCAGCCTAAAGCAAGGCAAGTCTGGGCAAGGCTAGCCCCCCGGCAGAGCAGCCTCGCGCCAGGAACTCTGCCAGATCGGGGCTCTGAGCAGAGCTAGAGCTCTGCCGTACTGGAGGCGCACTTAGCTCCGTGCAAGCAGGGCTTTCAACTTGACGGGGCTGGGCTGCCTCCTCTTCCCCCGAGGAGGCTCGCTTCCCTGCTGGCTGTGCACTCGCCTATCAGGCGGGGGCGCAGGGCTCCTCCAGCAGGTCTTGCCTCAGGGGCTGCTTCCCCTGAGTTGGGGCTGTGGGCAGGAACCCAGACACGCAGGATCAGGCCCCAACCACCTGCACATGTCTCTGCTGGGGAGGAGAGTGCTAGGGAACCTACGTCTGTCATACACTTTCTGGGCACCCAAGGAATCAGCCTCCGTGTGTGCGGGGCTGAAAACCCAGCCAGGGGCCCTGGAGCCTGGTGCTCTCGGTGCGGCGCTGATTCTAGGCGGCCTAGAACCGCTGGAGGAGCCCTGCAGTTGCCCTTCCTTCCCTCTGACAGAGCTCTCACTGCTGAAGCCCTTGGCAGTGTGCAACCCACCACCCCTAAGCCCTCCCCAAGGACGCCTGGGACCTAAGTGCAAAGGCAAGGCAGGATTGGAGCTGAGGCAAGGAAGGCACCAGTGGCGTCTCCCAGGCTCGCTCAGACAGCTCTTCCTGGGAGGGAGCCTAAAAGCAAGGCAAGTCTGGGCAAGGCGAGCCCCCGGCCGAGCAGCCTCGCGCCAGAAACTCTGCCAGATCGGGCTCTGAGCAGAGCTAGAGCTCTGCCGTACTGGAGGCCCACTTAGCTCCGTGCAAGCAGGGCTTTCCTCTTGACTGGGCTCGGCTGCCTCCTCTTCCCCGAGGAGGCTCGCTTCCTGCTGGCTGTGCTCTCGCCTATCAGGCGGGCGCGCAGGGCTCCTCCAGCAGGTCTTGCCTCAGGGGCTGCTTCCCCTGAGTTGGGGCTGTGGGCGGGAACCCAGACACGCAGGATCAGGCCCCAACCACCTGCACATGTCTCTGCTGGGGAGGAGAGTGCTAGGGAACCTACGTCTCTCACACACTTTCTAGGCACCCACGGAGTCAGCCTCTGGAGTGTGGGGATGCAAAACCCAGCCAGGGGCCCTTGGAACCTGGTGCTCTCCGTGCGGAGCTTTGTCTGGGCGGCCAAGGAACCGCTGAAGGAGCCCTGCTGTTGCCCTTCGCTTCCCTCTGACAGA
>NW_017194570.1:0-9275 GCF_001704415.2 Capra hircus
CTCCCCGAGGGAGTCAGTCCTCGTCTCGAGTGGGGCATGCACGTGCGCTTTCCTCCGGCTGTAGCAGCCAGTGTCACGCTTACCTTCGCGTGGATCAAGGGTCTGTGGCTTTCTCGAGGCTTTCCCACGAGGCTTTCCCACAGGGCTGTCCCACGTGTCACCGTGGTGTGAGTCGATCCTCGGCTTGAAAGTCGAGGCAGTGCAGGGAAAACAGGTTTCCCTGGAATGAACTGAGACATCTGGGGGACTCTGGGAATGGTGGCACGACCCTGGAGTTCCTCTCGCCTTTCCTGTGTGAGAGTGCCCCTCTTGAGAGCGACGGGAACGCCGGAATTCTTTCCCGACGCACGCAGGGAAAGGATCCCTCCTCTCGAGCTAGGAGCGGAAACGGGGCTCCTCTGGATGTGGGCGGGACTCTCGTGCTTCCTCTCGAGTGGAGACGGTATGTCGGGGAATTTTTGAGTTGCAGCAAGGTGTGAAGGACCCTTTGGAACTTCCAGAGGTTAGGTGTGATTAGCCTCGAGACGTCTCAGCAGAAATGGGCCTCATCTCGCCTGGAAGGGAGAACCTCCTGGATTTTCTCGAGTTGCGGCAGGCGCTCTCGACTTACGACGGGGTCCTCAGGGACCCGCTCTGGTGGCCTCAGGAAAGGCCGTCCCCATGCGAGTTGCTCGGGGCCCTTTCGGGATTCCTCTCCATCGATGCCCAGGCCTAAGACCTTGTGTGGTCGGTGCCGGAACCTGAGGATTCCTCTCCAGTGCTGACATGGATCTTGGGGTACTTCTGGAATCGCCCAGGGGAGTCAGTCCTCGTCTCGAGTGGGGGCATGCACGTGTGCTTTCCTACGAGCTGTAGCAGCAGTGTCACACTTCCCTTCCCGTGGATCAAGGCATCTGTGGCTTTCCTCCCGAGGCTTTCCCACAGGGCTGTCCACGTGCCACTGTGGTGTGATTCGATCCTCGGCTTGAAAGTCGAGGCAGTGCAGGGAAAACAGGTTTCCCTGGAATGGACTGAGACATCTGCAGTACTCTGGAAATGGTGGCACGACCCTTGAGTCCTCTCGCCTTTCGGTGGAGAGCGCCTCCTCGTGAGATGCAACAGGAACGCCGGGAATTCTTTCCCGACCCGCAGGGAAAGGATACCACCTCTCGAGCTAGGAGGCGGTAACGGGGCTCCTCTGGATGTGGGCGGGACGCTCGTGCTTCCTCTCGAGTGGAGACGGGTATATCCGGGAACTTCTTGAGTTGCAGCAGGGTGTGAAGGACCCTTTGGAAGTTCAGAGGGTAGGTGTGATTAGCCTCGAGACGCCTCAGCAGAAAAGGAGCCTCACCTCCCCAGGAGGGGAGAACCTCCTGGATTTTCTCGAGTTGTGGCAGGTGCTCTCGACTTACGATGGGGACCTCACGGACCCGCTCCGGTGGCCTCAGGAAAGGCCAGTCCCAAGCGAGTTGCTCGGGGCCTCTCGGGATTCCTCTCCCGTCGATGCCGGGGCCTAAGACCTTGTGTGGAGTCGGTGCCGGAACCTGAGGATTCCTCTCCAGTGCTGACATGGATCTTGGGGTACGTCTGGAGTCTCCCCAGGGAGTCAGTCCTCGTCTCGAGTGGGGGCATGCACGTGCGCTTTCTCCCGGGCTGTAGCAGCAGTGTCACGCTTCCCTTCGCGTGGATCAAGGGATCTGTGGCTTTCCCTCGAGGCTTTCCCACGAGGCTTTCCCACAGGGCTGTCCCCGTGTCACCGTGGTGTGAGTCGATCCTCGGCTTGAAAGTCGAGGAATAGTGCAGGGAAAACAGGTTTCCCTGAAATGAACTGAGACATCTGGGGGACTCTGGGAATGGTGGCACGACCCTGGAGTTCCTCTCGCCTTTCCTGTGGAGAGCGCCTCCTCTTCAGATGCAACGGGAACTTCGGGAATTCTTTTCCCGACCACGCAGGGAAAGGATCCCTCCTCTCGAGTTAGGAGGCGGAAACGGGGCTCCTCTGGATGTGGGCGGGAATCTCGTGCTTCCTCTCCAGTGGAAACGGGTATGTCGGGGAACTTCTTGAGTTGCAGCAAGGGTGTGAAGGACCCTTTGGAAGTTCCAGAGGTTAGGTGTGATTAGCCTCCAGACGCCTCAGTGGAAATGGGCCTCATCTCGCCTGGAGGGGAGAACCTCCTGGATTTTCTCGAGTTGCGGCAGGTGCTCTCGGACTTACGACGGGGACCTCAGGACCCGCTCTGGTGTCCTCAGGAAAGGCCAGTCCGCATGCGAGTTGCTCGGGGCCTCTCGGGATTCCTCTCCCGTCGATGCCGGGGCCTAAGACTGCCGGGAGCCAGTGTGAGGAAGCCCGCCCGTGACAAGGTTATGAGGAAGGAAGCTGACATACGCAAGGCATGCTCAGACTTCAGGGATCCCTCTGGAAATTTTTGAAGCACGTACCCCCAACAAAAATCTGCCGGTTTTTGTGCTCTGCTTTTTCACTCTTCTGACCTTTTCTGGAAAAAGTCAATTCAGGCCGTTAGTCTTCTGCATTTGAAAGAGTGTTTCAATCCAAAAACCCTCTGATTTCTTTCTAGCCTGCCTGTAGGACTCGTACAGCTGCGCTTGTGATTGTTTGAGGCCTCCTGACCGCAGGAGGCACAGGAAGCTTAAAACATCCTAGGAATGCAGGAGCTTCCGAGAAGTCAGAATCTTTAGAATAAGACTGATTAATAGTTTCATTTTTTGGGTCAATGCTTGCTGCCAAATTTTCATATCCTTTATTTTTAGATATAGTTGGTATATAGAAAAACAAGTAGTAGACCTGGTATTAGCAACATTAGATCTTTGAGTTAAGTACCTTCTTTGTTATAACCCACTGCACCTTTGTTCTATAGAGATGTAACTTTAATGCTTTAAGGAGATGCAGATTAAAGAAAAACACTTCAGGGGAAACAAAATTAACATTCATTAAGGAAGAGAGCCAAAAAGTGTTAACAAGCCTCTTGGCCAGAAGATAATGTAAATCACCTGAGACCTTTTGTATACAAAATGATATACAGAAAGAATCTGGGTTGCGAACACTACATAATTTTGTGTTATCCATTGATCTCCATGTTTTATCAAAAGTATAAAAGGCCTTCTGACAATAAAGGAGGAGGCCAGGGGCCGGGGGCCAGTTTTCTCGGACCAGCTTCTCGAACTAGTCTCTCAGCCTGGTTTCTTGGGACTCTGGCTCCCCCCGTGTCTTTCTCTCTCTTTCTTCTTCTCTACCTTTCCTTCTCTCTGCTCTTTACTATAACTTCAGGCTGAATCTCCACCTGGAGTGCGGAGGCTCGCCAGGTCTACTTACTTGCCCTGGCTGTTAAGACCCGCACAAAAGGGAGCTTAAGGCGAGGCACCCTTAGATATTCAAGCGGGCGCCGGTGGCCCAACGTAGGTGGTGCAAATTCCTTGTCTGGAATTTTATTGGCCGTCCGCGTAAACCAAGCTATTCAGCCCTCTTCCTCCAATTAATCTTCTTACTACACTATAGTTTCCTAATCTAATCTTGCATTAATAAATAAACAAGTCTTTCCACACCAACGCCGTCCACCCTTCGAATTCCCTGGATCCACCGGGCTGGACCCGGCATAAGACCTTGTGTGGAGGCGGTGCCGGAACCTGAGGATTCCTCTCCAGTGCTGACATGGATCTTGGGGTACTTCTGGAGTCTCCCCAGGGGAGTCAGTCCTCGTCTCGAGTGGGGGCATGCACGTACGCTTTCCTCCGGAACTGTAGCAGCACTGTCATGCTTCCCTTCGCGTCGATCAAGGGATGTGTGGCTTTCCCTCGAGGCTTTCCCTCGAGGCTTTCCCACGAGGCTTTCCCACAGGGATGTCCACGTGCCACCGTGGTGTGAGTCCATCCTCGGCTTGAAAGTCGAGGCAGTGCAGGGAAAACAGGTTTCCCTGGAATGGACTGAGACATCTTGGGGACTCTGGGAATGGTGGCACGACCCTGGAGTTCCTCTCGCCTTTCCTGTGGAGAGCGCCTCCTCTTGAGATGCGACGGGAACGTCGGGAATTCTTTCCCGACCACGCAGGGAAAGGATCCCTCCTCTCGAGCTAGGAGGCGGAAATAGGGCTGCTCTGGATGTGGGCGGGACTCTCGTGCTTCCTCTCGAGTGGAGACGGGTATGTCGGGGAATTTCTTGAGTTGCAGCAAGGGTGTGAAGGACCCTTTGGAAGTTCCAGAGGTTAGGTGTAATTAGATTCGAGACGCCTCAGGGAAATGGGCCTCATCTCGCCTGGAGGGGAGAACCTCCTGGATTTTCTCGAGTTGCGGCAGGTGCTCTCGACTTACGACGGGGACGTCTGGTACGCGCTCTGGTGGCCTCACGAAAGGCCAGTCCCCATGCGAGTTGCTCGGAGGCCTCTCGGGATTCCTCTCCCGTCGATGCCGGGGCCTAAGATCTTTTGTGGAGTCTGTGCCAAAACCTGAGGATTCCTCTCCATTGCTGACATGGATCTTGGGGTATTTCTGGAGTCTACTCAGGGGAATCAGTCCTCCTCTAAGTGGGGGCATGCACGTGTGCTTGCCTCCCGAGCTGTAGCAGCAGTGTCACCCTTCCCTTCGCGTGGATCAAGGGATCTGTGGCTTTTCCTCGAGGCTTTCCCACGAGGCTTGCCCACAGGTCTGTCCCACGTGTCACCGTGGTGTAAGTCGATCCTAGGCTTGAAAGTCGATTCAGTGCAGGGAAAATAGTTTTCCCTGGAATGGACTGAGACATCTGGGGGACTCTGGGAATGGTGGCACGACCCTGGAGTTCCTCTCGCCTTTCCTGTGGAGAGCACCTCCTCTTGAGATGCGACGGGAACGCCGGGAATTCTTTCCCGACCACGCAGGGAAGGGATTCCTGCTCTGGAGCTAGGAGGCGGAAACGGGGCTCCTCTTGATGTGGGCGGGACTCTCGTGCTTCCTCTCGAGAGGAGACGGGTATGTCGGGGAACTTCTTGAGTTGCAGCAAGGATGTGAAGGACCCTTTGTAAGTTACAGAGGTTAGGTGTGATTAGCCTGGAGACGCCTCAGCAGAAATGGGCCTCATCTCGCCTGGAGGGGAGATCCTCCTGGATTTTCTCGAGTTAGGGCAGGTGCTCTCGACTTACGACGGGGATCTCAGGGACCCGCTCTGGGGGCCTCAGGAAATGCCTGTCCCCATTCGAGTTGCTCGGGGCCTCTCGGGATTCCTCTCCCGTCGATACCGGGGCCTAAGACCTTGTGTGGAGTCGGTGCCAGAACCTGAGGTTTCCTCTCCAGTGCTAACATGGATCTTGGGGTACTTCTGGAATCGCCCCAGGGGAGTCAGTCCTCGTCTCGAGTGGGGGCATGCACGTGTGCTTTACTCCGAGCTGTAGCAGCAGTGTCACCCTTCCCTTCCCGTGGATCAAGCCATCTGTGGCTTTCCCTCGAGGCGTTCCCACCAGGCTTTCCCAAGAGGCTTTCCCACAGGGCTGTCCCACGTGCCACCGTGGTGTGATTCGATCCTCGGCTTGAAAGTCGAGGCAGTGCAGGGAAAACAGGTTTCCCTGGAAGGAATGAGACATCTGCGGTACTCTGGAAATGGTGGCACGACCCTTGAGTCCCTCTCGCCTTTCAGGTGGAGAGCGCCTCCTCTTGAGATGCAAAGGGAACTCCGGGAATTCTTTCCCGACCCTGCAGGGAAAGGATACCACCTCTCGAGCTAGGAGGCGGTAATGGGCTCCTCTGGATGTGGCGGGACGCTCGTGCTTCCTCTCGAGTGGAGACGGGTATATCCGGCAACTTCTTGAGTTGCAGCAAGGGTGTGAAGGACCCTTTGGAAGTTCCAGAGGGTAGGTGTGATTAGCCTCGAGACGCCCTCAGCAGAAAAGGAGCCTCACCTCGCCTGGAGGGGAGAACCTCCTGGATTTTCTCGAGTTGTGACAGGTGCTCTCGACTTACGACGGGGACCTCACGGACCCGCTCTGGCGGCCTAAGGAAAGGCCAGTCCCAAGCGAGTTGCTCGGGGGCCTCTCGGGATTCCTCTCCCGTCGATGCCGGGGCCTAAGACCTTGTGTGGAGTCAGTGCCGGAACCTGAGGATTCCTCTCAAGTGCTGACATGGATTTTGGGGTACGTCTGGAGCCTCCCCAGGGGAGTCAGTCCTCGTCTCGAGTGGGGGCATGCACGTGCGCTTTCCTCCCGGGCTGTAGCAGCAGTGTCACGCTTACCTTCGCGTGGATCAAGGGATCTGTGGCTTTCCTCGAGGCTTTCCCACGAGGCTTTCCCACAGGGCTGTCCCACGTGTCACCGTGGTGTGAGTCGATCCTCGGCTTGAAAGTCGAGGCAGTGCAGGGAAAACAGTTTTCCCTGGAATGAACTGAGACATCTGGGGGACTCTGGGAATGGTGGCACGACCCTGGAGTTCCTCTCGCCTTTCCTGTGGAGAGTGCCCCCTCTTGAGATGCGACCGGAACGCCGGGAATTCTTTCCCGACCACGCAGGGAAAGGATCCCTCCTCTCGAGCTAGGAGTCGGAAACGGGGCTCCTCTGGATGTGGGCGGGACTCTCGTGCTTCCTCTCGAGTGGAATCGGGTATGTCGGGGAATTTTTGAGTTGCAGCAAGGGTGTGAAGGACCCTTTGGAACTTCCAGAGGTTAGGTGTGATTAGCCTCGAGACGTCTCAGCAGAAATGGGAATCATCTCGCCTGGAAGGGAGAACCTCCTGGATTTTCTCGAGTTGCGGCAGGCGCTCTCGTCTTACGACGGGGTCCTCAGGGACCCGCTCTGGTGGCCTCAGGAAAGGCCAGTCCCCATGCGAGTTGCTCGGGGGCCTTTCGGGATTCCTCTCCCATCGATGCCCAGGCCTAAGACCTTGTGCGGTGTCGGTGCCGGAACCTGAGGATTCCTCTCCAGTGCTGACATGGATCTTGGGGTACTTCTGGAATCGCCCCAGGGGAGTCAGTCCTCGTCTCGAGTGGGGGCATGCACGTGTGCTTTCCTACGAGCTTTAGCAGCAGTGTCACACTTCCCTTCCCGTGGATCAAGGCATCTGTGGCTTTCCCTCGAGGCTTTCCCACAGGGCTGTCCCACGTGCCACTGTGGTGTGATTCGATCCTCGGCTTGAAAGTCGAGGCAGTGCAGGGAAAACAGGTTTCCCTGGAATGGACTGAGACATCTGCAGTACTCTGGAAATGGTGGCACGACCCTTGAGTCCCTCTCGCCTTTCAGGTGGAGAGCGCCTCCTCATGAGATGCAACAGGAACGCCGGGAATTCTTTCCCGACCCTGCAGGGAAAGGATACCACCTCTCGAGCTAGGAGGCGGTAACGGGGCTCCTCTGGATGTGGGCGGGACGCTCGTGCTTCCTCTCGAGTGGAGACGGGTATATCCGGGAACTTCTTGAGTTGCAGCTAGGGTGTGAAGGACCCTTTGGAAGTTCCAGAGGGTAGGTGTGATTAGCCTCGAGACGCCCTGCAGCCAGAAAGGAGCCTCACCTCGGCCAGGAGGGGAGAACCTCCTGGATTTTCTCGAGTTGTGGCAGGCGTGCTCTCGACTTACGATGGGGACCTCACGGACCCGCTCCGGTGGCCTCAGGAAAGGCCAGTCCCCATGCGAGTTGCTCGGAGGCCTCTCGGGATTCCTCTCCCGTCGATGCCGGGGCCTAAGATCTTTTGTGGAGTCTGTGCCAAAACCTGAGGATTCCTCTCCATTGCTGACATGGATCTTGGGGTACTTCTGGAGTCTACTCAGGGGAGTCAGTCCTCCTCTAAGTGGGGCATGCACGTGTGCTTTCCTCCCGAGGTGTAAGCAGCAGTGTCACCCTTCCCTTCGCGTGGATCAAGGATCTGTGGCTTTCCCTCGAGGCTTTCCCACGAGGCTTGCCCACAGGTCTGTCCCACGTGTCACCGTGGTGTGAGTCGATCCTAGGCTTGAAAGTCGATTCAGTGCAGGGAAAATAGTTTTCCCTGGAATGGACTGAGACATCTGGGGGACTCTGGAATGGTGGCACGACCCTGGAGTTCCTCTCGCCTTCCTGTGGAGAGCACCTCCTCTTGAGATGCGACGGGAACCCCGGGAATTCTTTCCCGACCACGCAGGGAAGGGATTCCTGCTCTGGAGCTATGAGGCGGAAACGGGGCTCCTCTTGATGTGGGCGGGACTCTCGTGCTTCCTCTCGAGAGGAGACGGGTATGTCGGGGAACTTCTTGAGTTGCAGCAAGGATGTGAAGGACCCTTTGTAAGTTTACAGAGGTTAGGTGTGATTAGCCTGGAGACGCCTCAGCAGAAATGGGCCTCATCTCGCCTGGAATGGAGATCCTCCTGGATTTTCTCGAGTTAGGGCAGGTGCTCTCGACTTACGACGGGGATCTCAGGGACCCGCTCTGGGGCCTCAGGAAATGCCAGTCCCCATTCGAGTTGCTCGGGGCCTCTCGGGATTCCTCTCCCGTCGATGCCGGGGCCTAAGACCTTGTGTGGAGTCGGTGCCAGAACCTGAGGTTTCCTCTCCAGTGCTGACATGGATCTTGGGGTACTTCTGGAGTCTCCCCAGGGGAGTCAGTCCTCGTCTCGAGTGGGGGCATGCACCTGCGCTTTCTTCCCGAGCTGTAGCAGCAGTGTCATGCTCCCGTCGCGTGGATCAAGCGGTCAGTGGCTTTCCCTCGAGGCCTTCCTCACGAGGCTTTCCCACGAGGCTTTTCCCACGAGGCTTTCCCACAGGGCTGTCCCACGTGCCACCGTGGTGTGAGTCGATCCTCTTCTTGAAAGTCGAGGCAGTGCAGGGAAAACAGGTTTCCGTGGAATGGACGAAGACATCTGTGAGACTCTGGGAATGGTGGCACGACCCTGGAGTTCCTCTCGCCTTTCCTGTGGAGAGCGCCCCCTCTTGAGATGCGACGGGAACGCCGGGGAATTCTTTCCCGACCACGCAGGGAAAGGATCCCTCCTCTCGAGCTAGGAGTCGGGAAACGGGACTCTCTGGATGTGGGCGGGACTCTCGTTCTTCCTCTCGAGTGCAGACTTTATGTTGGGGATCTTCTTGAATTGCAAAAAGGGTGTGAAGGACGCTTTGGAAGTTTCAGAGGTTAGGTGTGATTAGCCTTGAGAAAACTCAGTGGAAATGGGCCTCATCTCGCCAAGAAGGGAGAACCTCCTGGATTTTCCCAAGTTCCGGCAGGTGCTCTTGAATTACTATGGGGACCTCAGGGACCCGCTCTGGTGGCCTCAGGCAAGGCCAGTCCCCATGCGATTGCTCGGGCCCTCTCAGGATTCCTCTCCCATCGATGCCGGCGGACTAAGTCCTTGTGTGGAGTCGGTGTCG
>NW_017194571.1:0-9275 GCF_001704415.2 Capra hircus
GTGCCACACAGCTGCCACAGCTCGGGAGGAAAGCGCACGTGCATACCCCTCTCGAGACGAGGACTGACTTCCCTGGGGAGACTCCAGAAGTACCCAAGATCCATGTCAGCACTGGAGAGGAATCCTCAGGTTTCAGCACCGACTTCACAGTAGGTCTTAGGCCCCGGTATCGACGGGAGAGGAATCCCGAGAGCCCCCGAGCAACTCGCATGTGGACTGGCCTTTCCTGAGGCCACCAGATCGGGTCCCTGAGGTCCCCGACGTAAGTCGAGAGCACCTGCCGCAACTCGAGAAAATCCAGGAGGTTCTACCCTCCAGGCTAGATGAGGCCCATTTCCCGCTGAGGCGTCTCGAGGCTAATCACACCTAACCTCTGGAACTTCCAACGGGTCCTTCACACCCTTGCTGCAACTCAAGATGTTCCCCGACATACCCGTCTCAAGTCGAGAGGAAGCACGAGAGTCCCGCCCACATCCAGAGGAGCACCGTTTCCGCCTCCTAGCTCCAGAGGAGGGATCCTTTCCCTGCGTGGTCGGGAAAGAATTTCCGGCGTTCCCGTCGCATTTCAAGCGGAGGCGCAATCCAAAGGAAAGGCGAGAGGAACAACAGGGTCGTGCCACTATTCCCAGAGTCCCCCAGATGTCTCAGTCCATTCCAGGGAAACCTGTTTTCCCTGCACTGCCTCGACTTTCAAGCGAGGATTGACTCACACCCGGTGGCACGTTTGACAGCCCTGTGGTTAAGACTCGTGGGAAAGCCTCGTGGAAAGCCGAGGGAAAGCCACAGATCCCTTGATCCACACGAAGGGATGCGTGACACTGCTGCTGCTGCTCGGGAGGAAAGCGCACGTGCATGCCCCCACTCGAGAGGAGGACTTACTCCCCTGGGGAGACTCCAGATGTACCCCAAGATCCATGTCAGCACTGGAGAGGAATCCTCAGGTTCCGGCACCGACTTCACACAAGATCTTAGGCTCCGTCATTGACGTAGAGGAATCCCGAGAGGCCCCGAGCAACTCGCATGGGGACTGGCCTTTCCTGAGGCCACCAGAGCGGGTCCCTGAGGTCCCCGTCGTAAGTCGAGAGCACCTGCCGCAACTCGAGAAAATCCAGGAGGTTCTCCCCTCCAGGCGAGATGAGGCCCATTTCCGCTGAGGCGTCTCGAGACTAATCACACCTAACCTCTGGAACTTCCAAAGGGTCTTTCACACCCTTGCTGCAACTCAGGAAGATCCCCGACATTCCCGTCTCCACTCGAGAGGAAAGCACGAGAGTCCCGCCCACATCCAGAGGAGCCACGTTTCCGCCTCCTAGCTCGAGAGGAGGGATCCTTTCCCTGCGTGGTCGGGAAAGAAATCCCGGCGTTCCCGGCATCTCAAGAGGAGGCGCTCTCCACAGGAAAGGCGCGAGGAACTCCAGGGTCGTGCCACCATACCCAGAGTCCCCCAGATGTCTCAGTCCATTCCAGGGACAGCTGTTTTCCCTGCATTGCCTCCACTTTCAAGCCCAGGATCGACTCACACCACGGTGGCACGTGGGACAGCCCTGTGGGAAAGCCTCATGGGAAAGCCTCGTGGGAAAGCCTCGAGGGAAAGCCACAGGTCCCTTGATCCACGCGAAGGGAAGCGTGACACTGCTGCTAGACCTCGGGAAGAAAGCGCACGTGCATGCCCTCACTCGAGACGAGGACCGACTCCATTGAGGAGACTCCAGAAGTACCCCAAGATCCATGTCAGCACTGGGAAGGAATCCTCAGGTTCCGACACCGACTCCACGCAAGGTCTTAGGCCCCGGCATCGACGGGAGAGAATCCTGAGAGGCCCACGAGCAACTCGCATGGGGACTGGCCTTTCCTGAGGCCACCAGAGCGGGTCCCTGAGGTCCCCGTCATACGTTGAGAGCACCTGCCGCAACTCGAGAAAATCCAGTAGGTTCTCCCCTCCAGGCGAGATGAGGCCCATTTCCACTGACGCGTCTCGAGGCTAATCACGTCTAACATCTGCAACTTCCAAAGGGTCCTTCACACACTTGCTGCAACTCAAGAAGTTCCCCGACATACCCGTCTCCACTCGAGAGGAAGCACGAGAGTCCCGCCCACATCCAGAGGAGCCCCGTTTCCGCCTCCTAGCTCGAGAGGAGGGTTCCTTTCCCTGCGTGGTCGGGAAAGAATTCCCAGCGTTCCCGTCGCATCTCAAGAGGACCCGCTTTCCACATGAAAGGTGAGAGGAACTCCAGGGTCGTGCCACCATACCCAGAGTCCCCAGATGTCTCCGTCCATTCCAGGGAAACCTGTTTTCCCTGCACTGCATCGGCTTTCAAGCCAAGGATCGACTCACACCACGGTGGCACGTGGGACAGCCCTGTGGGAAAGCCTCGAGGGATAGCCTCGTGGGAAAGCCTCCTGGGAAAGCCTCCTGGGAAAGCCTCAATGGAAAGCCACAGATCCTTGATCCACGCGAAGGGAAGTGCCACACAGCTGCCACAGCTCGGGAGGAAAGCGCACGTGCATACCCCTCTCGAGACGAGGACTGACTTCCCTGGGGAGACTCCAGAAGTACCCCAAGATCCATGTCAGCACTGGAGAGGAATCCTCAGGTTTCAGCACCGACTTCACAGTAGGTCTTAGGCCCCGGTATCGACGGGAGAGGAATCCCGAGAGCCCCCGAGCAACTCGCATGTGGACTGGCCTTTCCTGAGGCCACCAGATCGGGTCCCTGAGGTCCCCGACGTAAGTCGAGAGCACCTGCCGCAACTCGAGAAAATCCAGGAGGTTCTACCCTCCAGGCTAGATGAGGCCCATTTCCGCTGAGGCGTCTCGAGGCTAATCACACCTAACCTCTGGAACTTCCAACGGGTCCTTCACACCCTTGCTGCAACTCAAGATGTTCCCCGACATACCCGTCTCAAGTCGAGAGGAAGCACGAGAGTCCCGCCCACATCCAGAGGAGCACCGTTTCCGCCTCCTAGCTCCAGAGGAGGGATCCTTTCCCTGCGTGGTCGGGAAAGAATTTCCGGCGTTCCCGTCGCATTTCAAGCGGAGGCGCAATCCAAAGGAAAGGCGAGAGGAACAACAGGGTCGTGCCACTATTCCCAGAGTCCCCCAGATGTCTCAGTCCATTCCAGGGAAACCTGTTTTCCCTGCACTGCCTCGACTTTCAAGCCGAGGATTGACTCACACCCCGGTGGCACGTTTGACAGCCCTGTGGTTAAGACTCGTGGGAAAGCCTCGTGGGAAAGCCTCGAGGGAAAGCCACAGATCCCTTGATCCACACGAAGGGATGCGTGACACTGCTGCTGCTGCTCGGGAGGAAAGCGCACGTGCATGCCCCCACTCGAGAGGAGGACTTACTCCCCTGGGGAGACTCCAGATGTACCCCAAGATCCATGTCAGCACTGGAGAGGAATCCTCAGGTTCCGGCACCGACTTCACACAAGATCTTAGGCTCCGTCATTGACGTAGAGGAATCCCGAGAGGCCCCCGAGCAACTCGCATGGGGACTGGCCTTTCCTGAGGCCACCAGAGCGGGTCCCTGAGGTCCCCGTCGTAAGTCGAGAGCACCTGCCGCAACTCGAGAAAATCCAGGAGGTTCTCCCCTCCAGGCGAGATGAGGCCCATTTCCGCTGAGGCGTCTCGAGACTAATCACACCTAACCTCTGGAACTTCCAAAGGGTCTTTCACACCCTTGCTGCAACTCAGGAAGATCCCCGACATTCCCGTCTCCACTCGAGAGGAAGCACGAGAGTCCCGCCCACATCCAGAGGAGCCACGTTTCCGCCTCCTAGCTCGAGAGGAGGGATCCTTTCCCTGCGTGGTCGGGAAAGAAATCCCGGCGTTCCCGGCGCATCTCAAGAGGAGGCGCTCTCCACAGGAAAGGCGCGAGGAACTCCAGGGTCGTGCCACCATACCCAGAGTCCCCCAGATGTCTCAGTCCATTCCAGGGACAGCTGTTTTCCCTGCATTGCCTCCACTTTCAAGCCCAGGATCGACTCACACCACGGTGGCACGTGGGACAGCCCTGTGGGAAAGCCTCATGGGAAAGCCTCGTGGAAAGCCTCGAGGGAAAGCCACAGGTCCCTTGATCCACGCGAAGGGAAGCGTGACACTGCTGCTAGACCTCGGGAAGAAAGCGCACGTGCATGCCCTCACTCGAGACGAGGACCGACTCCATTGAGGAGACTCCAGAAGTACCCAAGATCCATGTCAGCACTGGAAGGAATCCTCAGCGTTCCGGCACCGACTCCACGCAAGGTCTTAGGCCCGGCATCGACGGGAGAGGAATCCTGAGAGGCCACGAGCAACTCGCTGGGGACTGGCCTTTCCTGAGGCCACCAGAGCGGGTCCCTGAGGTCCCCGTCATACGTTGAGAGCACCTGCCGCAACTCGAGAAAATCCAGTAGGTTCTCCCCTCCAGGCGAGATGGGCCCATTTCCACTGAGGCGTCTCGAGGCTAATCACGTCTAACATCTGCAACTTCAAAGGGTCCTTCACACATTGCTGCAACTCAAGAAGTCCCCACATCCCGTCTCCACTCGAGAGGAAGCACGAGAGTCCCGCCCACATCCAGAGGAGCCCGTTTCCGCCTCCTAGCTCGAGAGGAGGGTTCCTTTCCCTGCGTGGTCGGGAAAGAATTCCCAGCGTTCCGCGCATCTCAAGAGGAGCCGCTTTCACATGAAAGGTGAGAGGAACTCCAGGGTCGTGCCACCATACCCAGAGTCCCCAGATGTCTCGTCCATTCAGGGAAGCCTGTTTTCCCTGCACTGCATCGGCTTTCAAGCCAAGGATCGACTCACACCACGGTGGCACGTGGGACAGCCCTGTGGGAAAGCTCGAGGGTAGCCTCGTGGGAACTCCTGGAAAGCCTCCTGGGAAAGCCTCAATGGAAAGCCACAGATCCCTTGATCCACGCGAAGGGAAGTGCCACACAGCTGCCACAGCTCGGGAGGAAAGCGCCGTGCATACCCCTCTCGAGACGAGGACTGACTTCCCTGGGAGACTCCAGAAGTACCCCAAGATCCATGTCAGCACTGGAGAGGAATCCTCAGGTTTCAGCACCGACTTCACAGTAGGTCTTAGGCCCGGTATCGACGGAGAGGAATCCGAGAGGCCCGAGCAACTCGCATGTGGACTGGCCTTTCCTGAGGCCACAGATCGGGTCCCTGAGGTCCCCGACGTAAGTCGAGAGCACCTGCTGCAACTCGAGAAAATCCAGGAGGTTCTACCCTCCAGGCTAGATGAGGCCCATTTCCGCTGAGGGTCTCGAGGCTAATCACACCTAACCTCTGGAACTTCCAACGGGTCCTTCACACCCTTGCTGCAACTCAAGATGTTCCCCGACATACCCGTCTCAAGTCGAGAGGAAGCACGAGAGTCCCGCCCACATCCAGAGGAGCACCGTTTCCGCCTCCTAGCTCCAGAGGAGGGATCCTTTCCCTGCGTGGTCGGGAAAGAATTTCCGGCGTTCCCGTCGCATTTCAAGCGGAGGCGCAATCCAAAGGAAAGGCGAGAGGAACAACAGGGTCGTGCCACTATTCCCAGAGTCCCCCAGATGTCTCAGTCCATTCCAGGGAAACCTGTTTTCCCTGCACTGCCTCGACTTTCAAGCCGAGGATTGACTCACACCCCGGTGGCACGTTTGACAGTCCTGTGGTTAAGACTCGTGGGAAAGCCTCGAGGGAAAGACACAGATCCCTTGATCCACACGAAGGGATGCGTGACACTGCTGCTGCTGCTCGGGAGGAAAGCGCACGTGGCATGCCCCCACTCGAGAGGAGGACTTACTCCCCTGGGGAGACTCCAGATGTACCCCAAGATCCATGTCAGCACTGGAGAGGAATCCTCAGGTTCCGGCACCGACTTCACACAAGATCTTAGGCTCCGTCATTGACGTAGAGGAATCCCGAGAGGCCCCCGAGCAACTCGCATGGGGACTGGCCTTTCCTGAGGCCACCAGAGCGGGTCCCTGAGGTCCCCGTCGTAAGTCGAGAGCACCTGCCGCAACTCGAGAAAATCCAGGAGGTTCTCCCCTCCAGGCGAGATGAGGCCCATTTCCGCTGAGGCGTCTCGAGACTAATCACACCTAACCTCTGGAACTTCCAAAGGGTCTTTCACACCCTTGCTGCAACTCAGGAAGATCCCCGACATACCCGTCTCCACTCGAGAGGAAGCACGAGAGTCCCGCCCACATCCAGAGGAGCCACGTTTCCGCCTCCTAGCTCGAGAGGAGGGATCCTTTCCCTGCGTGGTCGGGAAAGAAATCCCGGCGTTCCCGGCGCATCTCAAGAGGAGGCGCTCTCCACAGGAAAGGCGAGAGGAACTCCAGGGTCGTGCCACCATTCCCAGAGTCCCCCAGATGTGTCAGTCCATTCCAGGGAAAACTTTTTTCCCTGCACTGCCTCGACTTTCAAGCCGAGGATCGACTCACACCAGGGTGGCACGTGGGACAGCCCTGTGCGAAAGGCTCATGGGAAAGCCTCGTGGGAAAGCCTCGAGGGAAAGCCACAGATCCCTTGATCCACACGAAGGGAAGCGTGACACCGCTGCTACAGCTCGGGAGGAAAGCGTACGTGCATGCCACCACTCGAGATGAGGACTGACTCCCCTGGGGAGATTCCAGAAAGTACCCCAAGGTCCATGTCAGTACTGGAGAGGAAACCTCAGGTTCCCGCACTGACTCCACACAAGGTCTTAGGCCCCGGCATGGACGGGAGAGGAATCCCGAGAGGCCCCCGAGCAACTCGCATGGGGACTGTCCTTTCCTGAGGCCACCAGTGAGGGTCCATGAGGTCCCCGTCGTAAGTCGAGAGCACCTGCCGCAACTCGAGAAAATCCAGGAGGTTCTCCCTCCAGGCGAGATGAGGCCCATTTCCACTGAGGCGTCTCGAGGCTAATCACACCTAACCTCTGGAACTTCCAAAGGGTCCTTCACACCCTTGCTGCAACTCATGAAGTTCCCCGACATACCCGTCTCCACTCGAGAGGAAGCACGAGAGTCCCGCCCACATCCAGAGGAGCCCCGTTTCCGCCTGATAGATCCAGAGGAGGGATCCTTTCCCTGCGTGGTCGGGAAAGAATTCCCGGCGTTCCCGCACATCTAAGAGGAGGCGGCTCTCCGGGAAATGGCTAGGCATCGACCTCGAGTGTCATCTAGCCTTTCCTTTGGAGAGCCGCCTCCCTTAAGATGTGCGGGAACGCCGGGAATTCTTTCCCGACCACGCAGGGAAAGGATCCCTCCTCTGGATCTATCAGGCGGAAACGGGGCTCCTCTGGATGTGGGCGGGACTCTCGTGCTTCCTCTCGAGTGGAGACGGGTATGTCGGGGAACTTCATGAGTTGCAGCAAGGGTGTGAAGGACCCTTTGGAAGTTCCAGAGGTTAGGTGTGATTAAGCCTCGAGACGCCTCAGTGGAAAATGGGCCTCATCTCGCCTGGAGGGGGAGAACCTCCTGGATTTTCTCGAGTTGCGGCAGGTGCTCTCGACTTACGACGGGGGACCTCATGGACCCTCACTGGTGGCCTCAGGAAAGGACAGTCCCCATGCGAGTTGCTCGGGGGCCTCTCGGGATTCCTCTCCCGTCCATGCCGGGGCCTAAGACCTTGTGTGGAGTCAGTGCGGGAACCTGAGGTTTCCTCTCCAGTACTGACATGGACCTTGGGGTACTTCTGGAATCTCCCCAGGGGGAGTCAGTCCTCATCTCGAGTGGTGGCATGCACGTACGCTTTCCTCCCGAGCTGTAGCAGCGGTGTCACGCTTCCCTTCGTGTGGATCAAGGGATCTGTGGCTTTCCCTCGAGGCTTTCCCACGAGGCTTTCCCATGAGCCTTTCGCACAGGGCTGTCCCACGTGCCACCCTGGTGTGAGTCGATCCTCGGCTTGAAAGTCGAGGCAGTGCAGGGAAAAAAGTTTTCCCTGGAATGGACTGACACATCTGGGGGACTCTGGGAATGGTGGCACGACCCTGGAGTTCCTCTCGCCTTTCCTGTGGAGAGCGCCTCCTCTTGAGATGCGCCGGGAACGCCGGGATTTCTTTCCCGACCACGCAGGGAAAGGATCCCTCCTTCTCGAGCTAGGAGGCGGGAAACGTGGCTCCTCTGGATGTGGGCGGGACTCTCGTGCTTCCTCTCGAGTGGAGACGGGTATGTCGGGGATCTTCCTGAGTTGCAGCAAGGGTGTGAAAGACCCTTTGGAAGTTCCAGAGGTTAGGTGTGATTAGTCTCGAGACGCCTCAGCGGAAATGGGCCTCATCTCGCCTGGAGGGGAGAACCTCCTGGATTTTCTCGAGTTGCGGCAGGTGCTCTCGACTTACGACGGGGACCTCAGGGACCCGCTCTGGTGGCCTCAGGAAAGGCCAGTCCCCATGCGAGTTGCTCGGGGGCCTCTCGGGATTCCTCTACGTCAATGACGGAGCCTAAGATCTTGTGTGAAGTCGGTGCCGGAACCTGAGGATTCCTCTCCAGTGCTGACATGGATCTTGGGGTACATCTGGAGTCTCCCAGGGGAGTAAGTCCTCCTCTCGAGTGGGGGCATGCACGTGCGCTTTCCTCCCGAGCAGCAGCAGCAGTGTCACGCATCCCTTCGTGTGGATCAAGGGATCTGTGTCTTTCCTCGAGGCTTTCCCACGAGTCTTAACCACAGGACTGTCAAACGTGCCACCGGGGTGTGAGTCAATCCTCGGCTTGAAAGTCGAGGCAGTGCAGGGAAAACAGGTTTCCCTGGAATGGACTGAGACATCTGGGGGACTCTGGGAATAGTGGCACGACCCTGTTGTTCCTCTCGCCTTTCCTTTGGATTGCGCCTCCGCTTGAAATGCGACGGGAACGCCGGAAATTCTTTCCCCGACCACGCAGGGAAAGGATCCCTCCTCTGGAGCTAGGAGGCGGAAACGGTGCTCCTCTGGATGTGGGCGGGACTCTCGTGCTTCCTCTCGACTTGAGACGGGTATGTCGGGGAACATCTTGAGTTGCAGCAAGGGTGTGAAGGACCCTTTGGAAGTTCCAGAGGCTAGGTGTGATTAGCCTTGAGACGACTCATTGGAAATGGGCCTCATCTGGCCTGGAGGGGAGAACCTCCTGGGTTTTCTTGAGTTGCGGCTGGTGCTCTCGACTGACGACGGGGACATCTGCGACCCGCTCTGGTGGCCTCAGGAAAGGCCAGTGCCCCAAGCGTGTTTGCTCGGGGGCCTCTCGGGATTCCCTCTCCCGTCGATGCGGGGCCTAAGACCTTGTGTGGAGTCGGTGCGGCCCTGAGGATCCTCTCCAGTGCTGACATGGATCTTGGGTA
>NW_017194572.1:0-9274 GCF_001704415.2 Capra hircus
GGGGACTGGCCTTTCCTGAGGCCACCAGAGCGGGTTCCCTGCGGTCCCCGTAGTAAGTCGAGAGCACCCTGTCGCAACTCGAGAAAATCCAGGACGTTCTCCCCTCCAGGCGAGATGAGGCCCATTTCCACTGAGGCGTTCGAGGCCCAATCACACCTAACCTCTGAACTTACAAAGGGTCCTTCACCCTTGCTGCAATTAAAAAAGTTCCCCGACTTACCCGTCTCCACTCGAGAGGAAGCACGAGAGTCCCGCCCACATCCAGAGGAGACCCGTTTCGCCTCCTAGCTCAAGCGGAGGGATCCTTTCCCTGCTGGTCGGGAAAGATTCCCCGTGTTCCGTCGCATTTTCAGAGGAGGCGCTCTCCACAGGAAAGGCGAGAGGAACTCCAGGGTCGTGCACCATTCCCAGAGTCCCCCAGATGTCTCAGTCCATTCCAGGGAAACCTGTTTTTCCTGCACTGCCTCGACTTTTCAAGCCGAGATCGACTCACAACACGGTGGCAAGTGGGACAGCCCTGTGGGAAAGCCTCGTGGGAAATCCTCGTGGGAAAGCCTCGAGGGAAAGCCACAGATCCTTGCCACGCAAAGGGAAGCCTGACACTGCTGCTACAGCTCGGGAGGAAAGCGCACGTGCATGCCCCCACTCGGACGAGGACTGAACTCACTGGGAGACTCCAGAAGTACCCAAGATCCATGTCAGCACTGGAGAGGAATCCTCAGGTTCCGGGAACCGACTCCTCACAAGACTATAGGCCCGGCATCGACGGGAGAGGAATCCGAGAAGCCCCCGAGCAACTCGCATGGGGACCTGTCCTTTCCTGAGGCCACCAGAGCGGGTCCCTGAGGTCCCGCCGTAAGTCGAGAGCACCTGCCGCAACTCGAGAAAATCAAGGAGGGTTCTCCCCTCCAGGCGAGATGAGGCCCATTTCCACAGAGGCATCTCGAGGCTAATCACACGTAACCTCTGGAACTTCCAAGGGGTCTTCACACCCTTGCTGCAACTCAAGAAGTTCCCCGACATACCCGTCTCCACTCGAGAGGAAGCACGAGAGTCCCGCCCACTTCCAGAGGACCCCGTTTCCGCCTCCTAGCTCCAGAGGAGGGATCCTTTCCCTGCGTGGTCGGGAAAGAATTCCCGGCGTTCCCGTCGCATCTCAAGAGGAGGCGCTCTCCACAGGAAAGGCGAGAGGAACTCCAGGGTCGTGCCACATTCCCAGAGTCCCCCAGATGTCTCAGTCCATTCCAGGGAAACCTGTTTTCCCTGCACTGCTCGACTTTCAAGCCGAGGATCGACTCACACCACGGTGGCATGTGGGACAGCCTGTAGGAAAGCCTCCTGGGAAAAATCGAGGAAAGCCTCGAGGGAAAGCCACAGATCCCTTGATCCTCGCAAAGGGAAGCGTGACACTGCTGCTACAACTCGGAGGAAAGCGCACGTGCATGCCCCCACTCGAGACGAGGACTGACTTCCGTGGGGAGACTCCAGAAGTACCCCAAGATCCATGTCAGCACTGGAGAGGAATCCTCAGGTTCCGGCACCGACTCCACACAAGGTCTTAGCGCCGCATCGAGGGGAGAGGAATCCCAAGTGCCGCCCCGAGCAACTCGTATGGGGACCTGCCTTTTCTGAGGCCACCAGAGCGGGATCCTGATGTCCCCGTCGTAAGTCGAGAGCACCTGCCGCAACTCGATAAAATCCAGGAGGTTCTCCCTTCCAGGCAGATGAGGCCCATTTCCGCTGAGGCGTCTCGAGGCTAATCACCCCAAAACTCTGGAACTTCCAAAGGGTCCTTCACACACTTGCTAAAATTAAAGAAGTTCGCCGATATCCCCGTCTCCACTCGAGAGGAAGCACGAGAGTCCCGCCCACATCTAGAGGAACCCCGTTTCCGCCTCCTAGCTCGAGAGGAGGGATCCTTTCCCTGCGTGGTCGGGAAAGAATTCCTGGCGTTCCCGTCGCATCTCAAGAGGAGGCCTTCTCCACAGGAAAGGGCGAGAGGAACTCCAGGGTCGTGCCACCATTCCGAGAGTCCCCCAGATGTCTCAGTCCATTCCAGGGAAACCTGTTTTCCCAGCACTGCCTCGACTGTCAAGCCGAGGATCGACTCACTCCACGGTGGCACGTGGGACAGCCCTGTGGGAAAAGCCTCGTGGGAAAGCCTGGGAAAGCCTCGAGGGAAAGCCACAGATCCCTTGATACACGTGAAGTGAAGCGCGACACTGCTGCTACAGCTCGGAAGGGAGACGCACGTGCATGCCCCCTCTCGAGGCGAGCACTGACTCCCCTGGGAGACTCCAGAAGTACCCCAAGATGCATGTCAGCACTGGAGAGGAATCGGCAGGTTCCAACACTGTCTCCACACAAGGTATTAGGCCTCCAGCATCGACGGGAGAGGAAACCGAGAGGCCCCGAGACGCCCCGAGCAACTCGCATGGGTACTGGCCTTTCCTGAGGCCACCAGAGCGGGTCCCTGAGGTCCCCGTCATAAGTCGAGAGCACCTGCCGCAACTCGAGAAAGTCCAGGAGGTTCTCCCCTCCAGGCGAGATGAGGCCCATTTCCACTGAGGGTCTCGAGCCTAATCACACCTAAACTCTGGAACTTCCATAGGGTCCTTCACACCCTTGCTGCAACTCAAGAAGTTCCCCGACATACCCGTCGCCACTCGAGAGGAAGCACGAGAGTCCCGCCCACATCCGACAGGAGCCCCATTTCCGCCTCCTAGATCGAGAGGAGGGATCCTTTCCCTGCGTGGTGGGGAAAGTATTCCCGGGGTCCCGTCGCATCTCAAGTGGAGGCGCTCTCCACAGGAAAGGCGAGAGGAACTCCAGGGTCGTGCTACCATTCCCAGAGTACCCCAGATGTCTCAGTCCATTCCAGGGAAACCTGTTTTCCCTGCACTGCCTCGAATTTCAAGCCGAGGATCGATTCACACCACGGTGGCACGTGGACAGCTCTGTGGGAAAGCCTCGTGGGAAAGCCTCAAGCCTGGAAAGCCTCAGGGAAAGCCTCGTGGGAAAGCCTCGTGGAAAGCCTCAAACCTCGAGGGAAAGCCACAGATCCCTTGATCCACGCGAAGGGAAGCGTGACACTGCTGCTACAGCTCGGAAGGAAAGCGCACGTGCATGCCCCCAATCGAGACGAGGACTGACGCCCCTGGGGAGACTCCAGAAGAACCCCAAGATCCATGTCAGCACTGGAGAGGATACCTCAGGTTCCGGCACCGACTCCACACAAGGTCTTAGGCCGGGGTCCAGCCCCGGTGGATCCAGGGAACTCGAAGGGTGGACGGCGTTGGTGTGGAAAGACTTGTTTATTTATTAATGTAAGATTAGATTAGGAAACTATAGTGTAGTAAGAAGATTAAGTGGAGGAAGAGGGCTGAAGAGCTTGGTTTACGCGGAAGGCCAATAAAATTCCAGACAAGGAATTTGCACCACCTACGTTGGGCCACCGGCGCCCGCTTGAATATCTAAGGGTGCCTCGCCTTAAGCTCCCTTTCGTGTGGGTCTTAACAGCCAGGGCAAGTAAGTAGACCTGGCGAGCCTCCGCACTCCAGGTGGAGATTCAGCCTGAAGTTAAAGTAAAGAGCAGAGAGAAGGAAAGGTAGAGAAGAAGAAAGAGAGAGAAAGACACGGGGGGAGCCAGAGTCCCAAGAAACCAGGCTGAGAGACTAAGTTCGAGAAGCTGGTCCGAGAAACTGGCCCCCGGCCCTGGCCTCCTCCTTTATTGTTCAGAAGGCCTTTTATACTTTTGATAAAACATGGAGATCAATGGATAACACAAAATTATGTAGCGTTCGCAACCCAGATTCTTTCTGTATATCATTTTGTATACAAAAGGTCTCAGGTGATTTACATTATCTTCTGGCAAGAGGCTTGTTAACACTTTTTGGCTCTCTTCCTTAATGAATGTTAATTTTGTTTCCCCTGAAGTGTTTTTCTTTAATCTGCATCTCCTTAAAGCATTAAAGTTACATCTCTATAGAACAAAGGTGCGGTGGGTTATAACAAAGAAGGTACTTAACTCAAGATCTAATGTTGCTAATACCAGGTCTACTACTTGTTTTTCTATATACCAACTATATCTAAAATAAAGGATATGAAAATTTGGCCAGCAAGCATTGACCCAAAAAATGAAACTTTTAATCAGTCCTATTATAAAGATTTTGACTCCTCGAAAGCTCCTGCATTCCTAGGATGTTTTAAGCTTCCTGTGCCTCCTGCCGGTCAGGAGGCCTCAACAATCACAAGCGCAGCTGTACGAGTCCTACAGGCAGGCTAGAAAGCCATCTGAGGGTTTTTGGATTGAAACACTCTTTCAAATGCAGAAGACTAACGCGCTGAATTGACTTTTTCCAGAAAAGGTCAGAAGAGTGAAAAAGCACAGCCACAAAAACCGGCAGATTTTTGCTGGGGTACATGCTTAAAAAATTTCCAGAGGAGTCCCTGAAGTCTGAGCACGCCTTGCGTATGTCAGCTTCCTTCCTCATAACCTTGTCACGGGCGGGCTTCCTCACACTGGCTCCCGGCAGTCTTAGGCCCCGGCATCGACGGGAGAGGAATCCCGAGAGGCCCCCGAGCAACTCGCATGCGGACTGGCCTTTCCTGAGGCCACCAGAGCGGGTCTCTGAGGTCCCCATCGTAAGTCGAGAGCACCTGCCGCAACTCCAGAAAATCCAGGAGGTTCTCCCCTCCAGGCGAGATGAGGCCCATTTCCGCTGAGGCAACTAGGGGTAATCACACTTAAACTCTGGACTTCCAAAGGGTCCTTCACACCCTTGCTGTAACTCAAGAAGTTCCCCGACATACCCGTCTCCACTCTAGAGGAATCGGAGAGTCCCGTCCATATCCATAGTGGCCCCGTTTCCGCCTGCTAGCTAGAGAGGAGGGATCCTTTCCCTGCGTGGTCGAGAAAGAATTCCTAGCTTTCCCGTCGCATCTCAAGAGGAGGCCTTCTCCACAGGACAGGCGAGAAGAACTCCAGGATCAGGCCCCATTCCCAGAGCCCCCACATGTCTCAGTCCATTCCAGGGAAACCTGTTTTCCCAGCACTGCCTCGACTGTCAAGCCGAGGATCGACTCACTCCACGGTGGCACGTGGGACAGCCCTGTGGGAAAGCCTCGTGGGAAAGCCTCGTGGGAAAGCCTCGAGGGAAAGCCACAGATCCCTTGATACACGTGAAGTGAAGCGCGACACTGCTGCTACAGCTCGGAAGGGAGACGCACGTGCATGCCCCCTCTCGAGGCGAGCACTGACTCCCCTGGGGAGACTCCAGAAGTACCCCAAGATGCATGTCAGCACTGGAGAGGAATCGGCAGGTTCCAACACTGACTCCACACAAGGTCTTAGGCTCCAGCATCGACGGGAGAGGAAACCCGAGAGGCCCCCGAGACGCCCCCGAGCAACTCGCATGGGTACTGGCCTTTCCTGAGGCCACCAGAGCGGGTCCCTGAGGTCCCCGTCATAAGTCGAGAGCACCTGCCGCAACTCGAGAAAGTCCAGGAGGTTCTCCCCTCCAGGCGAGATGAGGCCCATTTCCACTGAGGGGTCTCCAGCCTAATCACACCTAAACTCTGGAACTTCCATAGGGTCCTTCACACCCCTTGCTGCAACTCAAGAAGTTCCCCGACATACCCGTCGCCACTCGAGAGGAAGCACGAGAGTCCCGCCCACATCGACAGGAGCCCCATTTCCGCCTCCTAGATCGAGAGGAGGGATCCTTTCCCTGCGTGGTGGGGAAAGTATTCCCGGCGGTCCCGTCGCATCTCAAGTGGAGGCGCTCTCCACAGGAAAGGCGAGAGGAACTCCAAGGGTCGTGCTACATTCCCAGAGTACCCCAGATGTCTCAGTCCATTCCAGGGAAACCTGTTTTCCCTCCACTGCCTCGAATTTCAAGCCGAGGATCGATTCACACCACGGTGGCACGTGGGACAGCTCTGTGGAAAGCCTCGTGGGAAAGCCTCGTGGGAAAGCCTCGACGGAAAGCCTCGAGGGAAAGCCAGAGATCCCTTGATACACGCGAAGGGAAGCGCGACACTGCTGCTACAGCTCGGAAGGAAAGCGCACGTGCATGCCCCCACTCGAGACGAGGTCTGACTCCACTGGGGAGGCTCCAGAAGTACCCCAAGATCCATGTCAGCACTGGAGAGGAATCCTCAGGTTCCGGCACCGGCTCCACACAAGATCTTAGGCCCCGGCATCTACGGGAGAGGAATCCAGAGAGGCCCCGAGCAACTCGCAGGGGACTGGTCTTTCCTGAGGCCACCAGAGCGGGTCCCTGAGGTCCCCGTCGTAAGTCGAGAGCACCTGCCGCAACTCGAGAAAGTCCAGGAGGTTCTCCCCTCCAGGCGAGATGAGGCCCATTTCCGCTGAGGCGTCTCGAGGCTAATCACACCTAAACTCTGGAACTTCCAAAGGGTACTTCACATGCTTGCTGCAACTCAAGAAGTTCGCCGACATACCCGTATCCACTAGAGAGGAAGCACGAGAGTCCCGCCCACATCCAGAGGAGCCCCGTTTCCACCTCCGACCTTGAGAGGAGGGATCCTTTCCCTGCGTCTTCCGGAAAGAATTCCCGGCGTTCCGGTCGCATCTCAAGAGGGGGCGCTCTCCACAGGAAAGGCGAGAGGAACTCCAGGGTCGTGCCACTTTCCCAGAGTCCCCCAGATGTCTCAGTCCATTCCAGGGAAACCTGTTTTCCCTGCAGTGCCTCGACTTTCAAGCCGAGGATCGACTCACACCACGGTGGCACGTGGGACAGCCCTGTGGGAAAGCCTCGTGGCAAAGACTCGTGGGAAAGCATCAAGGGAAAGCCCCTGATCCCTTGATCCACGTGACGGGAAGCGTGACACTGCTGCTACAGCTCGGGAGGAAAGCGCACGTGCATGCCCCGACTCGAGATGTGGACTTACTCCACTGGGGAGACTCCAGAAGTACCCAAGATCCATGTCAGCACTGGAGAGGAATGCTCAGCTTCCGTCACCGACTCCACACAAGATTTTAGGCACCCCCATAGACGGAGTGGAATCAAGAGAAGCCCCGAGCAACTCGCATGGGGACTGGCCTTTCCTGAGGCCACCAGAGCGGGTCCCTGAGGTCCCCGTCGTAAGTCGAGAGCACCTGCCTCAACTCGAGAAAATCCAGGAGGTTCTCCCCTCCAGGCGAGATGAGGCCCAGGTCCACTGAGGGGGTCTCGAGGTTAATAACACCTAACCTCTGGAACTTCCAAAGGTCCTTCACACCATATCTGCAACTCAAGAAGTTCGCCGACATAACCGTCTGCACTCGAGAGAAAGCACGAGAGTCCCGCCCACATCCAGAGGAGCCCCCGTTTCCGCCTCCTAGCTCGAGAGGAGGGATCCTTTCCCTGCGTGGTTGGGAAAAAATTCCCGGCGTTCCCGTCGCATCTCAAGAGGAGGCGCTCTCCACAGGAAAGGCGAGAGGAACTCCAGGGTCGTTTCACCATTCCCAGTGTCCCCAAGATGTCTCAGTCCATTCCAGGGAAACCTGTTTTCCCTGCACTGCCTCGAATTTCAAGCCGAGGATCGACATCGACACACACCACGGTGGCACGTGGGACAGCCCTTTTTGGAAAGCCTCGAGGGAAAGGCACAGATCCCTTGACCCATGCGAAGAGAAGCGTGACACTGCTGCTACAGCTCGGGAGGAAAGCGCACGTTCATGCCGCCACTCGGGACGAGGACTGACTCCCTGGGGAGACTCCAGAAGTACCCCAAGATCCATGTCAGCACTGGAGAGGAATGCTCAGTTCCGGCACCGACTCCACACAAGGTCTTAGGCCCCGGCATCGACGGGAAAGAAATCCCGAAAGGCCCCGAGCAACTCGCATGGGGACTGGCCGGTCCTGAGGCCACCAGAGCGTGTCCCTGTGGCCCCCGTCGTAAGTCGAGAGCCCTTGCCGCAACTCGAGAAAATCCAGGGAGGTTCTCCCCTGCCGGCGAGATGAGACCCACTTCCGCTGAGGCGACTCGAGGCTAATCACACCTAACCTCTGGAACTTCCAAAGGGTCCATCACAGCCTTGCTGCAACTCAAGAAGTTCCCCAACATACCCGTCTCCACTCAAGAGAAAGCCGAGAGTCCCGCCCACATCCAGAGGAGCACCGTTTCCGGCTCCTAGCTCGAGAAGAGGGATCCTTTCTCTGAGTTGTCGGGAAAGAATTCCCGGCATTTCCGTCGCATCTCAAGAGAAGGCCGCTCTCACAGGAAAGCCGAGAGGAACTCCAGGGTCGTGCCACCATTCCCAGAGTCCCCCAGATGTCTCAGTTTATTAAAGGGAAACCTGTTTTCCCTGCACTGCCACGACTTTCAAGCCGAGAATCAACTCACACCATGGTGGCACGTGGACAACCCTGTGGGAAAGCCTCGGGGAAAGCCTCGTGGGAAAGCCTCGAGGGAAAGCCACAGATCCCTTGATCCACGCGAAGGAACGGTGACACTGCTGCTGCAGCTCGGAGGAAAGCGCACGTGCATGCCCCCACTCGAGACAAGGACTGACTACCCCTGGGAGACTCAAGAAGTACCCCAAGATCCATGTCAGCACTGGAGAGCAATCCTCAGGTTCCGGCACCGACTCCACACAAGGTCTTAGGCCCCGGTATCGAAGGAGAGGAATCCCGAGAGGCCCCGGAGCAACTCGCATGGGGACTGGACTTTCCTGAGGCCACCAGAGCGGGTCCCTGTGTTCCCCGTCCTAAGTCCAGAGCACCTGCCGCAACTTGAGAAAATCCAGGAGGTTCTCCCTTCCAGGGGAGATGAGGCCTATTTCCGCTGAGGTGTCTCAAGGCTAATCACACGTAAACTCTGGAACTTACAAAGGGTCCTTCACACCATTCCTGCAACTCAAGAAGTTCCCGGACATACCCGTCTCCACTCGAGAGGAAGCACGAGCGTCCCGCCCACATCCAGAGGAGCCCCGTTACCGCCTCCTAGCTCGAGAGGAGGGATCCTTTCCCTGCAGGTCGGGAAAGAATTCTGTCGTTCCCTGGCATCTCAGAGGAGGCGCTCTCCACATGAAAGGCGAAAGGGAATCAAGGGTCGTGCCACCATTCCCAGAGTCCCCCAAAAGTCTCAGTCCGTTCCAGGGAAACCTGTTTTCCATGCACTGCTTGACTTTCAAGCCTAGAAAACGACTCACACAACGGTGGCACGTGGGACAGCCCTGTGGGAAAAGCCTCGTGGGAAAGTCTCGTGGGAAACCTCGAGGGAAAGCCTCGATGGAAAGCCACAGATCCCTTGATCCACGCGAAGG
>NW_017194573.1:0-9273 GCF_001704415.2 Capra hircus
TCGAAGCTTTGCCAAGAGGCTTTCCCACGAGGCTTTCCCACAGGGCTGTCCACGTGCCACCGTGGTGTGAGTCGATCCTCGGCTTGAAAGTCGAGGCAGTGCAGGAAAACAGGTTTCCCTGGAATCGACTGAGACATCCAGGGGACTCTGGGAATGGTGGCACGACCCTGGAGTTCCTCTCGCCTTTCCCGTGGAGAGCGCCTCCTCTTGAGATGCGACGGGAACACCGGGAATTCTATCACGAACACGCAGGGAAAGGATCCCTCCTCTCGAGCTAGGAGGCGGAAACGGGGCTCCTCTGGATGTGGGCGGGACTCTCGTGCTTCCTCTCCAGTGGAGACGGGTATGTCGGGGAACTTCTTGAGCTGCAGCAAGGGTGTGAAGGACCCTTTGGAAGTTTCAGAGGTCAGGTGTGATTAGCCTCGAGATACCTCAGCGGAAATGGGACTCAGCTCGGCTGGAGGGAGAACCTCCTAGATTTTCTCGAGTTGCGGCAGGTGCTCTCGGACTTACGACGGGGACCTCAGGGACCCGCTGTGGTGGCCTCAGGAAAGGCCAGTCCCCATGCGAGTTGCTCTGGAGCCCTCTCGGATTCCTCTCCCGTCGATGCCGGGGCCTAAGACCTTGTGTGGAGTCGGTGCCGGAACCTGAGGATTCCTCTCCACTGCTGACATGGATCTTGGGGTACTTCTGGAGTCCCCCCAGGGGTGTCAGTCCTGGTCTCGAGTGGGGCCATGCACGTGCGCTTTCCTCCCGAGCTGTAGCAGCATTGTCCCGCTTCCCTTCGCGTGCATCAAGGGATCTGTGGCTTTCCCTCGAGGCTTTCCCCACGAGGCTTTCCCACGAGGCTTTCCCACAGGGCTGCCCCACGTGTCACTGTGGTGTGACTCGATCCTCGGCTTGAAAGTCGAGGCAGTGCAGGGCATACAGGTTCCCTGAAATGGACTGAGACATCTGGGGGACTCTGGGAATGGGGACACGACCCTGGAGTTCCTCTCCATTTTCCTCTGGAGAGCGCCTCCTCTTGAGATGGGACGAGAACGCCACAAATTCTTTCCCGACCACGCAGGGAAAGGATCAAACCTCTCGAGCTATGAGGCGGAAACGTGGCTCCTCTGGAAGTGGGCGGGACTTTCCTGCTTCCTCTCGAGTGGAGACGGGTATGTCGGGGAACTTCTTGAGTTGCAGCAAGGGTGTGAAGGACACTTTTGGAAGTTCCAGAGGTTAGGTGTGATTTGCCTGGAGACGCCTCAGCGGAAAAGGGCCTCATCTCGCCTGGAGGGGAGAACCTCCTGGATTTTCTCGAGTTGCGGCATGTGCTCTCGACTTACGACGGCGACCTCAGGACCCGCTCTGGCGGCCTCAGGAAAGGCCAGTCCCCATGCCAGTTGCTCGGGGGCCTCTCTGGATTCCTCTTCATCGATGCCGGGGCCTAAGATCTTGTGTGGATTCGGTGCCGGAAACTGAGCATTCCTCTCCAGTGCTGACATGGTTCTTGGGTACTTCTGGAGTCTCCCCAGTGGAGTCAGACCTCGTCTCGAGTGGGGACATGCACGTGCGCTTTCCGCCCTAGCTGTATCAGCAGTGTCACGCTTCCCTTCGCGTGGATCAAGGGATCAGGGGCTTTCCCTCGAGGCTTTCCCCCGACGCTTTCCCACGAGGCTTTCCCACAGGGCTGTCCCACGTGCCACCGTGGTGGTGAGTTGATCCTTGGCTTGAAAGTCGGGGAAGTGCAGGGAAAACAGGTTTCCCTGGAATGGACTGAGACATCTGGGGGACTCTGGGAATGGTGGCACGACCCTGGAGTTCCTCTCGCCTTTCCTGTGGAGAGCGCCCCTCTTGAGATGCGACGGGAACGCCGTGAATTCTTTCCCGAACACGCAGGGTAAGGATCCCTCCTCTCGAGCTATGTGGCGGAAACGGGGCTCCTCTGGATGTGGGCGGGACTCTCGTGCTTCCTCTCCGAGTGGAGACGGGTATGTCGGGGAACTTCTTGAGTTGCAGCAAGGGTGTGAAGGACCCTTTGGAAGTTCCAGAGGTTAGGTGTGATTAGCCTCGAGACGCCTCAGCGGAAATGGGCCTCATCTCGCCTGGAGGGGAGAACCTCCTGAATTTTCTCGAATTGCGGCAGGTGCTCTCGACTTACTATGGGGACCTCAGGGACCCGCTCTGGTGGCCTCAGGAAAGGCCAGTCCCCATGCGAGTTTTCTGTGGCCTCTCGGGATTCCTCTCCCGTCGTTGCCGGGGCCTAAGACATTGTGTGGAGTCGGTTCGGGAACCTGAGGATTCCTCTCCAGTGCTGAAATGGATCTTGGGGAACTTCTGGACGTTCTCGTCTCCAGTGGGGGCATACAAGTGAGCTTTACTCTCGAGCTGTAGCAGCAGTGTCACGTTTCCCTTCGCGTGGATCATGGGATTCTAGGCTTTCCCTCGAGGCTTTCCCACGAGGATTTCCCAGGAGGCTTTCCCACGAGGCTTTCCCACAGGGCTGTCCCACGTGCCACCGTGGTGTGAGTCGATCCTTGGCTTGAAAGTCGAAACAGTGCAGGGAAAACAGTTTTCCCTGGAATGGACTTAGACATCTGCAGGACTCTGGGAATGGTGGCACGACCCTGGAGTTCCTCTCACCTTTCCCGTGGAGAGTGCCTCCTGTTGAGATGTGACGGGAACGCCGGGAATTCTTTCCCGAACACGCAGGGAAAGGATGGTTCCTCTCGAGCTAGGAGGTGGAAACGGGGCTCCTCTGGATGTGGGCGGGACATTCGTGCTTCCTCTCCAGTGGAGACGGGTATGTAGGGGAACTTCCTGAGTTGCAGCAAGGGTGTGAAGGACCCTTTGGAAGTTCCAGAGGTTACGTGTGATTAGCCTTGAGACACCTCAGCTGAAATGGGCTTCATCTCGCCTGGAGGCGAGAACCTCCTGGATTTTCTCGAGTTGCGGCAGGTGCTCTCGACTTACGACGGGGACCTCAGGGACATGCTCTTGTGGCCTCAGGAATGGCCAGTCCCCATGCGACTTGCTCGGGGGCCTATAGGGATTCCTCTCCCGTCGATGCCGGGGCCTAAGACCTTGTGTGGGGTCGGTTCCGGAACCTGAGGATTCCTTTCCAGTGCTGACATGGATCTTGGGTAACTTCTGGAGTCTCCCCAGTGGAGTCATTCCTCGTCTCTAGTGGGGGCATGCACGTGCGCTTTCCTCCTGAACTGTAGCAGCAGTGTCACGCTTCCCTTCGCGTGGATCAACGGATCAGGGGCTTTCCCCCGAGGCTTTCCCACGAGGCTTTCCCACGAGGCTTTCCCACAGGGCTGTCCAACCTGCCACTGAGGAGTGAGTCCATCCTTGGCATCAAATTCGAGGCAGTGCAGGGAAAAGAGGTTTCGCTGGAATGGACTGAGACATCTGGGGGACTCTGGGAATGGTGGCACGACCCAGGAGTTCCTCTCGCCTTTCCTGTGGAGAGCGCCTCCTCTTGAGATGCGACGGGAACGCCGGGAATTCTTTCACCACCACGCAGGGAAAGGATCCCTCCTCTCCAGCTAGGAGGCTGAAACAGGGCTACTCTGTATGTGGGCGGGACTCTCGTGCTTCCTCTCGAGTGGAGACGGGTATGTTGGGGATCTTCTTGAGATGTAGCAAGGGTGTGAAGGACCCTTTGGAAGTTCCAGAGGTTAGGTGTGATTAGCCTCAAGACGCCTCAGCAAATGGGCATCATCACGCCTGGAGGGGAGAAACTCCTGGATTTTCTCGAGTTGAGGCAGGTGCTCTCGACTAACGACGGGGACCTCAGGGACCCACTCATGTGACCTCAGGAAAGGTCAGTCCACATGCGAGTTTATCGGGGGCCTCTGGGGATTCCTCTCCCGTCGATGCCGGGGCCTAAGACCTTGTGTGGAGTCGGTGCCGGAACCTGAGGATTCCTCTCCAGTGCTGACTAGGATCTTTGGGTGCTTCTGAAGTCTCACCAAGGGAGTCAGTCCTCGTCTCCAGTGGGGGCATGCACGTGCGCCTTCCTTCCGAGCTATAGCAGCAGTGTCACGCTTCCCGTCGCGTGAATCAAGGGATCTGTGGCTTTCCCTCGTGGCTTTCCCTCGTGGCTTTCCCATGAGGTTTTCCCACAGGGCTGTCCCACATGCCACCGTGGTATGTATTGATCCTCGGCGTGAAAGCTGAGCCTGTACAGGGAAAACAGGTTCCTCTGGAATGGACTGAAACATCTGGGCGACTCTTGGAATGGTGGCACGACCCTGGAGTTCCTCTCTCCATTCCTGTAGAGAGCGCGTCATTTTGAGATGTGACGGGAACGCTGGGAATTCTTTTCCGACCAAGCAGGGAAAGGATCCCTCCTCTCGAGCTATGAGGCGGAAACGGGGCTCCTCTGGATGTGGGCGGGACCCTCGTTCTTCCTCTCGAGTGGAGACGGGTATGTCGCGGAACTTCTTGAGGTGCAGGAAGGGTGGGAAGGACCTTTTGGAAGTTCCAGAGGTTAGGTGTGCTTAGCATCGAGACACCTCAGGGGAAATGGGCCTCATCTCGCCTGGAGGGGAGAACCTCCTGGATTTCTCAAAATGCGGGAGGTACTCTCGACTTACGACGAGGACCTCAGGGACCTCCTCTGGTGGTCTCAGGAAAGGCCAGTCCCCATGCGAGTTGCTAGGGGCCTCTCATGATTCCTCTCCCGTCGATGCCTGGGCCTAAGACCTTGTCTGGAGTCGGAGCCGGAACCTGAGGATTTCTCTGCAGTGCTGACATGGATCTTGGGGTACTTCAGTAGTATCCACAGGGGAGTCAGTCCTCGGCTCGAGTGGGGGAATGCACGAGCGCTTTCCTCCCGAGCTTTTGCAGCACTGTCACGCTTCCCGCCGTGTGGATCAAGGGATCTTTGTCTTTCCCTAGAGGCTTTCCCACGAGGCTTTCCCAGAGGGCTCTCCCATGTGCCACTGTTGTGTGAGTTGATCCTCGGCGTGAGAGATGAGGCAGTGCAGGGAAAATAGATTCCTCTGGAATGGACTGAGACTTCTGGGGGACTCTTGGAATGGTGGCACGACACTGGAGTTCTTCTCGCCTTTCCTGTGGGGAGCGCCTCCTCTTGAGATGCGACGGGAACGCCGGGTATTCTTTCCTGAAGAATCTGGGAAAGGATCCGTGATCTCGAGTTCCGAGGCGGAAACGGGGCTCCTCTGCATCGGGACGGGACCCTTGTGCTTCCTCTCGAGTGGAGACGGGTATGTTGGGGAAGTTTTTGAGTTGCAGCATGGGTGTGAAGGACCCTTTGGAAGTTCCAGAGGTTAGGTGTGATTAGCCTCGAGACGCCTCAGCGGAAATGGTCCTCATCTCGCCTGGAGGGGATAACCTCCTGGATTTCCTTGAGTTGCTGCAGGTGCTCTCGACTTACGACGGGGAACTCAGGGACATGCTTTGGTGGCTTCGGAAAGGCAGGTCCCCATGCGAGTTGATACAGGGCCTCTTGGGATTCCTCTCCCCTCGATGCAGGGGTGTAAGAACTTTTGTGGAGTCGGGGCTCGAACTTAATGATTCCTCTCCAGTGCTGACACGGATACGGGGTATTTCTGGAGTCTCCCCAGGATCGTCAGTCCTTGTCTCGTGTGGGGGCATGCACGAGCGCTTTCCTCCCAAGCTGTAGCAGCAGTGTCACGCTTCCAGTCGCGTGCATCAATAGATCTGTGGCTTTCCCTCGAGACGTTCCCACGAGGGTTTCCCTCGAGGCTTACCCACGAGGCTTTCCCACGAGGCTTTCCCACAGGGCTGTATCAAGTGCGACCATGGTGTGAGTCGTTCCTCGGCGTGAACTTCGAGGCAGTGCAAGGAAACAGGTTCCTCTGGAATCGACTGAGACATCTGGGGGACTCTTGGAATGGTGACACAACCCTGAAGTTACTCTAGCCTTTCTCGTGCAGAGCGCCTCCTCTTGAGAAGCGACAGGAATGCCGGGAATTCTTTCCCGTCGAAGCAGGGAAAGGATCCCTCATCTCGAGCTGCGAGGCGGAAACGGGATTCCTTTGAATATGGGCGGGACATTGTGCTCGCCCTCGAGTGGAGACGGGTACGTCGGGGAACTTCTTGAGTTCCAGCAAGGGTGGGAAAGACCCTTTGGAAGATCCAGAGGATAGGTGTGATTAGACTTGAAACGCCTCAGCGGAAATGGGAATGATCTCGACTGGAGGGGAGCACCTCCTGGATTTTCTCGAGTTTCGGCAGGTGCTCTCTACTTTACGACGCGGATTTCAGGGACCCGCTCTGGTGGCCTCAGGAATCATGGAGGTTCTCCCCTCCGGGTGAGATGAGAACCATTTCCGTTGAGGCGTCTCGAGGCTAATCACACCTAACCTCTGGAACTTCCAAAGGGTCCTTCACAACCTTGCTGCAACTCAAGACGTTCCTGACATACACGTCTCCGCTCGAGAGGAAGCACGAGAGTCCCGCCCCACATCCAGAGGAGCCCCGTTTCCGCCTCCTAGCTCGAGAGGCGGGATCCTTTCCCTGCGTGGTCGGGAAAGAATTCTCGGCGTTCCTGTCGCATCTCAAGAGGAGGCGCTCTCCACAGGAAAGGCGAGAGGAACTCCAGGGTCTTGCCACCATTCCCAGAGTCCCCCAGATGTCTCAGTCCATTCCAGGGAAACCTGTTTTCCCTGCACTGCCTCAACTTTCACGCCGAGGATCGACTCACACCATGCTGGCACGTGGGACAGCCCTGTGGGAAAGCCTCGTGGGAAAAGCCTCGAGGGAAAGCCACAGATCCCTTGATCCACGCGAAGGGAAGCGCGACACTGCTGCTACAGCTCGATCGGGAAACGCACGGGCATGCCCGCACTTGAGACGAGGACTGACTCCCCTGGGGAGACTCCAGAAGTATCCCAAGATCCATGTTATCACTGGAGAGGAAACCTCAGGTTTCCGCACCGACTCCACACTAGGTCTTAGGCCCCGGAAACGACAGGAGAGCAATCCGAGAGGTCCCGGAGCAACTCGCATGGGACTGGTCTTTTGTGAGGCCACCAGAGCGGGTCCCTGAGGCCCCTTCATAAGTCGAGAGCACCTGCCGCAACTCGAGAAAATCCAGGAGTTTCTCCCCTCCAGGCAAGATGAGGCCCATTTCCGCTGAGGCGTCTCGAGGCTAATCACACCTAACCTCTGAAACTTCCAAAGGGTCCTTCACACCCTTGCTGCAACTCAAGATGTTCCCCGACATACCCATCTCCACTCGAGGGGAAGCACGAGAGTCCCGCCCACATCCAGAGGGGCCCCGTTTCTGCCTCCTAGCTCAAGAGGAGGGATCCTTTCCCTGCGTGGTCGGGAAAGAATTCCCGGTGTTCCCGTCGCATCTGAAGAGGAGGCACTCTCCACAGGAAAGGCGAGAGGATCTCCAGGTTCGGGCCACCACTGCCAGAGTCCCCAAGATGTTTCAGTCCATTCCAGGGAAAACTGTTTTCCCTGCACTGCCTCAACTTTCACGCCGAGGATCTACTCACAACATGCTGGCACGTGGGACAGCCCTGTGGGAAAGCCTCGTGGGAAAGCCTCGAGGCAATGCCACAGATCCCTTGATCCACGCGAAGGGAGGCGTGACACTGCTGCTACAACTCGGGCGGAAAGCACACGTGCAAGCCCCCACTCGAGACGAGGACTGACTCCCCTGGTGACACTCCAGAAGTACCCCAAGATCCATGTCAGCACTGGAGAGGAGTACTCAGGTTGCGGCACAGACTCCACACAAGGTCTTAGGCCCCGTCATTAAAGGGAGAGGAATCCCGAGAGGCCCACGAGCAACTCGCATGGGGACTGGCCTTTCCTGAGGCCAGCAGAGCGGGTCCCTGAGGTCCCCGTCATAAGTCGAGAGCACCTGCCGCAACTCGAGAAAATCCAGGAGGTTCTCCCCTCCAGGCGAGATGGGGCCCATTTCCTCTGAGGCGTCTCGAGGCTAATCACACCTCACCTCTGGAACTTCCAAAGGGTCCTTCACACCCTTGATGCAACTCAAGAAGTTCCCCGACATACCCGTCTCCACTCGAGAGGAAGCATGAGAGTTCCCCCCACATCCAGAGGAGACCCGTTTCCGCCTCCTAGCTCGAGAGGAGGGATCCTTTCCCTGCGTGGTCGGGAAAGAATTCCCGGCGTTCCCGTCGCATCTCAAGAGGAGGCGCTCTCCACAGGAAAGGCGAGAGGAACTCCAGGGTCGTGCCACCATTCCCAGAGTCCCCCAGATGTCTCAGTCCATTCCAGGGAAACCTGTTTTCCCTGCACTGCCTCGACTTTCAAGCCGAGGATCGACTCACACCACGGTGGCACGTGGGACAGCCCTGTGGGAAAGCCTCGTGGGAAAGCCTCGCGGGAAAGCCTCGAAAGCCTCGTGGAAAGCCTCGAGGGAAAGCCACAGATCCCTTGATCCACGCGAAGGGAAGCTTGACACTGCTGCTAAAGCTCGGGAGGAAAGCGCTCATGCATATCCCCACTCGAGATGAGGACTGACTCCCCTGGGGAGACTTCAGAAGTACCCCAAGTTCAATGTCAGCACTGGAGAGGAATCCTCAGGTTCCGGCACCGTCTCCACAAAAGGTCTTAGGCCCCGGCATCGACGGGAGGGAATCCCGAGAGGCCCCCGAGCAACTCGCATGGGGACTGGCCTTTCCTGAGGCCACCAGAGCGGGTTCCTGAGGTCCCCGTCGTAAGTCGAGAGAACCTGCCGCAATTCAAAGAAAATTCAGGAGGTTCTCCACTCCAGGCGAGATGAGGCGATTTCCGCTGAGGCATCTCGAGGCTAATCACACCTCACATCTGGAACTTCCAAAGGGTCCTTCACACCCTTGATGCAACTCAAGAAGTTCCCGACATACCCGTCTCCACTCGAGAGGAAGCATGAGAGTTCCCCCCACATCCAGAGGAGACCCGTTTCCGCCTCCTAGCTCGAGAGGAGGGATCCTTTCCCTGCGTGGTCCGGAAAGAATTCCCGGCGTTCCCGTAGCATCTCAAGAGGAGGCGCTCTCCAAAGGAAAGGCGAGAGGATCTCCAAGGTCCTGCCACCATTCCAGAGTCCCCCTGAAGTCTCAGTCCATTCCAGGGAAACCTGTTTTCCCTGCACTGCCTCGACTTTCAAGCCAAGATCGACTCACACCCCGGTGGCACGTGGGACAGCCCTGTGGGAAAGCCTCGTGGGAAAGCTTCGTGGGAAAGCCTAGAGGGAAAGACACAGATCCCTTGATCCACGCTACGGGAAGCGTGACACTGCTGCTACAGCTCGGGAGGAAAGCGCACGTGCAT
>NW_017194574.1:0-9273 GCF_001704415.2 Capra hircus
CATGCACGTGCGCTTTCCTTCCGAGCTGTAGTAGCAGTGTCACGCTTCCCTTCACGTGCAACAAGGGATCTTGTGCATTCCTCGAGGATTTCCCACGAGGCTTTCCCACGAGGCTTTTCCCACAGGGCTGTCACACGTGCCACCGTGCTGTGATTCGATCCTAGGCTTTTAAAGTCGAGGCAGTGCAGGGAAAAACAGGTTTCCCTGGAATGGACTGAGACATCTGGGGAACTCTGGAAATGGGGCCTGATTCTGGAGTTTTCTCGCCTTTCCTGTGGAGAGCGCCTCCTCTTGAGATGCGACGGGAATGCTAGGAATTCTTTCCTGACCACGCAGGGAAAGGATCCCTCCTCTCGAGCGAGCAGGCGGAAACGGGGCCACTCTGGATATAGGGCGGGACTCTCGGATTCCTCTTGAGTGGAGACGGGTATGTCGGGGAGACTTCTTGAGTTGCAGCCAAGGGTGTGAAGGACACTTTGGAAGTTCCAGAGTTAAAGTGTGATTACCCTTAGTTGCCTCAGCGTAAATGGGCCATCATCTCGCCTGGAGGGAAGAACCTCCTGGATTTTCTCGGAGTTGCGGCAGGTGCTCTCGACTTACGATGGGGACCTCAGGGATCCGCTCTGGTGCCTCAGGAAAGGCCAGTCCCCATGAGAGTAGCTCGGGGGCCTCTCGGGATTCCTCTCCCGTCGATGCTGGGGCCTAAGACCTTGTGTGGACTCAGTGCCGGAACCTGAGGATCCCTCTCCAGTGCAGACATGGATCTTAGGGTACTTCTGGAGTCTCCCCAGGAGCAGTCAGTCCTGGACTCGAGTGGGGGCATGCACGTGCGCTTTCCTCCCGAGCTCTAGCAGCAGTGTCGCGCTTCCCTTCGCGTGGATCAAGGGATCTGTGTCTTTCCCTCGAGGCTTTCCCACGAGGCTTTCCCACAGGGCTGTCCACGTGCCACGGTGGTGTGAGTCGATCCTCGGCTTGAAAGTCGAGGCAGTGCAGGGAAAACAGTTTTCCCTGGAATGGACTGAGACATCCAGGGGACTCTGGGAATGGTGGCACGACCCTGGAGTTCCTCTCGCCTTTCCTGTGGAGAGCACCTCCTCTTGAGATGCAACGGGAACGCCGGGAATTCTTTCCCGACCACGATGCGAAAGGATCCCTCCCCTCGAGCTAGGAGGCGGAAACGGGGCTCCTCTGGATGTGGGCGGGACTCTCGTGCTTCCTCTCGAGTGGAGACGGGTATGTCGGGGAACTTCTTGAGTTGCAGCAAGGGTGTGAAGGACCCTTTGTAAGTTCCAGATGTTAGATGTGATTAGCCTCGAGACGCCTCAGCGGAAATGGGCCTTATCTCGCCTGGAGGGGGAACCTCCTGGATTTTTTCGAGTTGCGGACAGGTGCTCTCGACTTACGGACGGGGACCTCAGGGACACGATCTGGTGGCCTCAGGAAAGGCCAGTCCCCATGCGAGTTGCTCGGGGGCCTCTCGGGATTCCTCTCCCTTCGAAGCCGGGGCCTAAGACCTTGTGTGGAGTCGGTGCTGGAACCTGAGGATTCCTCTCCAGTGCTGATATGGATCTTGGGGTACTTCTGGAGTCTCCCCAGGGGAGTCAGTCCTCGACTCGAGTGGGGGCATGCACGTGCGCTTTCCTCCCGAGCTGTAGCAGCATTGTCACTCTTCCCTACGCGTGGATCAAGGGATCTGTGGCTTTCCCTCGAGGCTTTCCCATGAGGCTTTCCCAGGAGCCTTTCCCAACAGGGCTGTCCAACGTGCCATCGCGGTGTGAGTCGATCCTCGGCTTGAAAGTCGAGGCAGTGCAGGGAAACAGTTTTCCCTGGAATGGACTGAGACAGCTTGGGGACTCTGGAAATAGGGACTGATCCTGGAGTTCCTCTCGCCTTTCCTGTGGAGAGCGCCTCCACTTGAGATGCGACGGGAACGCCGGGAATACTTTCCCGCACACGCAGGGAAAGTATCCCTCCTCTCGAGCTAGGAGGCGGAAACGGGGCTCCTCAGGATGTGGTCGGGACTCTCGTGCTTCCTCTCGAGTGGAGTCGGGTATGTCGGGGAACTTCTAGAGTTGCAGCAAGGGTGTGAAGGACCCTTTGGAAGTTCCAGAGGTTAGGTGTGATTAGCCTCGAGACGCCTCAGCGGAAATGGGCCTCATCTCACCTGGAGGGGAGAACCTCCTGGATTTTCTCGAGTTGCGGCAGGTGCTCTCGACTTACGACGGGGACCTCAGGGACCCGCTCTGGTGGCCTCAGGAAAGGCCAATCCCCTTGCGAGTTGTTCGGGGGCCTCTCGGGGGCCTCTCGGGTTTCCTTCTCCCGTCGATGCTGGGGCCTAAAACCTTGTGTGAAGTCAGTGCCGGAACCTGAGAATTCCTCTCCAGTGCTGACATGGATCCTGGATATTTCTGGAGTCTCCCCATGGGAGTCAGTCCTCGTCTCGAGTGGGGGCATGCACGTGCACTTTCCTCCCGAGCTGTAGCAGCAGTGTCACTCTTCCCTACGCGTGGATCAAGGCATCTGTGGCTTTCCCTCGAGGCTTTCCCACGAGGCTTTCCCACGAGGCTTTCCCACAGGGCTGTCCCACGTGCCACCGTGGTGTGAGTCGATCCTCGCCTTGAAAGTCGAGGCAGTGCAGGGAAAACAGGTTTCCCTGGAATGGACTGAGACATCTGGTGGACTCTGGGAATGTGGCACGACCCTGGAGTTCCTTTCGTCTTTCCTGTGGAAAGCGCCTCCACTTGAGATGCGACGGGAACGCCGGGAATTCTTTCCAGACCCTGCAGGGAAAGGATCCCTCCTCTCGAGCTAGGAGGCGGAAACGGGGCTCCTCTGGATGTGGGCGGGACTCTCGTGCTTCCTCTTGAGTGGAGTCGCGTATGTCGGGGAACTTCTTGAGTTGCAGCAAGGGTGTGAAGGACCCTTTGGAAGTTCCAGAGGTTAGGTGTGAGTAGCCTCGAGACGCCTCAGCGGAAATTGGCCTCATCTCGCCTGGAGGGGAGAACCTCCTGGATTTTCTCGAGTTGCGGCAGGTGCTCTCGACTTACGACGGGGACCTAATTGACCCGCTCTGGTGGCCTCAGGAAAGGACAGTCCCCTTGCGAGTTACTCGGCGGCTTCTCGGGGCCTCTCGGGTTTCCTCTCCCGTCGATGCTGGGGCCTAAGACCTTGTGTTGGGTCAGTGCCGTAACCTGAGGATTCCTCTCCAGTGCTGACATGGATCTTAGGGTACTTCTGGAATCTCCCCAGGGAAGTCAGTCCTCGTCTCGAGTGGGGGCATGCACGTGCGATTTCCTCCCGAGCTGTAGCCACAGTGTCCTGCTTCCCTTCGCGTGGATCAAGGGATCAGGGGCTTTCCCTCGAGGCTTTCCCACGAGGCTTTCCCACGAGCCTTTCCCACAGGGCTGTCCCACGTGCCACCGTGTTGTGAGTCGATCCTCGGCTTGAAAGTCGAGGCAGTGCAAGGAAAACAGGATTTCCCTGGAATGGACTGAGACATCTGGGGACTCTGGGAATGTGGCACGACCCTGGAGTTCCTCTCGCCTTTCCTGTGGAGAGCACCTCCACTTGAGATGCGACGGGAACGCCGGGAATTCTTTCCCGAACACGCAGGGAAAGGATCCCTCCTCTCGAGCTAGGAGGCGGAAACGGGGCTCCTCTGGATGTGGGCGGGACTCTTGTGCTTCCTCTCGAGTGGAGACGGGTATGTCGCTGAACTTCTTGAGTTGCAGCAAGGGTGTGAAGGTCCCTTTGGAAGTTCCAGAGTTTAGGTGTGATTAGCCTCTAGACGCCTCAGCGGGAATGGGCCTCATCTCGCCTGGACGGGAGAACATCCTGGATTTTCTCGAGTTGCGGCAGGTGCTCTCGACTTTCAACGGCGACCTCAGGGACCCGCTCTGGTGGCCTCAGGAAAGGCCAGTCCCCTTGAGAGTTGCTCGGGGGGCCTGTCGAGGGCCTCTTGGGTTTCCTCTCCCGTCGATGCTGGGGCCTAAAACCTTGTGTGTAGTCAGTGCCAGAACCTGAGGATTCCTCTCCAGTGCTGACATGGATCTTGGGGTACTTCTGGAGTCTCCCCCAGGGGAGTCAGTCCTCGTCTCGAGTGGGGGCATGCACGTGTGCTTTCCTCCCGAGCTGTAGCAGCAGTGTCACGCTTCCCTTCGCGTGGATCAAGGGATCAGGGGCTTTCCCTCGAGGCTTTCCCACGAGACTTTCCACGAGGCTTTCCCACAGGGGCTGTCCCACATGCCACGGTGGTGTGAGTCGATCCTCGGCTTGAAAGTCGACGCAGTGCAGGGAAAACAGGTTTCCCTGGAATGGACTGAGACATCTGGGGGACTCTGGGAATGTGGCACGATCCCTGGAGTTCCTCTCGCCTTTCCTGGGGAGAGCGCCTCCACTTGAGATGCGACGGGAACGCCGGGAATTCTTTCCCGACCACGCAGGGAAAGGTATCCCTCCTCTCGAGCTAGGAGGCGGAAACGGGGCTCCTCTGGATGTGGGCGGGACTCTCTATGCTTCCTCTCGAGTGGAGTCGGGTATGTCGGGGAACTACTTGAGTTGCAGCAAGGGTGTGAAGGACCCTTTGGAAGTTCCAGAGTTTAGGTGTGATTAGACTCGAGACGCCTCAGCGGAAATGGGCCTCATCTCGCATGGACGGGAGAACCTCCTGGATTTTCTCGAAGTTGCGGCAGGTGCTCTCGACTTACGACGGCGACCTCAGGGACCCGCTCTGGTGGCCTCAGGAAAGGCCAGTCCCCTTGCGAATTGCTCGGGGGCCTCTCGGGGGCCTCTTGGGTTTCCTCTCCCGTCGATGCTGGGGCCTAATACCTTGTGTGGAGTCAGTGCCGGAACCTGAGGATTCCTCTCCAGTGCTGACATGGATCTTGGGGTACTTCTGGAGTCTCCCCAGGGGAGTCAGTCCTCGTCTCGAGAGGGGGCATGCACGTGCGCTTTCCTCCCGAGCTGTAGCAGCAGTGTCACGCTTTCCTTCGCGTGGATCAAGGGATCAGGGGCTTTCCCTCGAGGCTTTCCCATGAGGCTTTCCCACGAGGCTTTCCCACAGGGCTGTCCCACGTTGCCACCGATGGTGTGAGTCGATCCTCGGCTTGAAAGTCGAGGCAGTGCAGGGAAAACAGGTTTCCCTGGAATGGACTGACACATCTGGGGGACTCTGGGAATGTGGCACGACCGTGGAGTTCGTCTCGCCTTTCCTGTGGAGAGCGCCTCCACTTGAGATGCGACGGGAACGCCGGAAATTCTTTCCCGACCACGCAGGGAAAGGATCCCTCCTCCGAGCTAGCAGGCGGAAACGGGGCTCCTCTGGATGTGGTCGGGACTCTCGTGCTTCCTCTCGAGTGGAGTCGGGTATATGTCGGGGAACTTCTTGAGTTGCAGCAAGAGTGTGAAGGACCCTTTGGAAGTTCCAGAGTTTAGGTGTGATTAGACTCGAGACGCCTCAGCAGAAATGGGCCTCATCTCGCCTGGAGGGGAGAACCTCCTGGATTTTATCAGTTGCCGCAGGTGCTCTCGACTTACGATGGGGACCTCAGGGACCCCCTCTGGTGGCCTCAGGAAAGGCCAGTCCCCATGCGAGTTGCTCGGGTGCCTCTCGGGGGCCTCTCGGGTTTCCTCTCCCGTCGATGCTGGGGCCTAAGACCTTTTGTGGAGTCGGTGCCGGAACCTGAGGTTTCCTCTCCAGTGCTGACATGGATCTTGGGGTACTTCTGGAGTCTCCCCAGGGGAGTCAGTCCTCGTCTCGATAGGGGGCATGCACGTACGCTTTCCTCCCGAGCTGCAGCAGTACTGTCACGCTTCCCTTCGCGTGGATCAAGGGATCTGTGGCTTTCCCTCGAGGCTTTTCCCACGAGTCTTTCCCACAGGGCTGTCCCACATGCCACCGTGGTGTGAGTCGATCCTCGGCTTGAACGTCCAGGCAGTGCAGGGAAAACAGGTTCCTAGAATGGACTGATACATCTGGGGGACTCTGGGAATTGGTGGCACGACCCTTGATTCCTCTCGCCTTTCCTGTGGAGAGCGCCTCCTCTTGAGATTGCGACGGAACGCCGGATTCGTTCCCGACCACGCAGGGGAAGTATCACTCCACTCGATCTAGGAGCCCGAAACGGGGCTCCTTTGGATGTGTGCGGAACTCTCGTGCTTCCACTCAATGAAGACGGGTATGTCGGGGAACTTCTTGAGTTGCAGAAGGGTGTGAAGGACCTTTGGAAGTTCCAGAGTTAGTGTGATTAGCCTCGAATCGCCTCAGCGGAAATGGGCCTCATCTCGCCTGAGGGGAGAACCTCCTGGATTTTCTCAAGTGCGGCAGGTGCTCTCGACTTACGACGGGGACCAAGGGACCCGCTCTTGTGGCCTCAGGAAAGGCCAGTCCCATGCGAGTTGCTCGCGGGCCTCTCGGGATTCCTCTCCGTCGATGCCGGGGCCTAAGACTTTGTGTGGAGTCGGTGCCGGAAACCTGAGGATTCCTCTCAGTGCTGACATGGATCTTGGCGTACTTCTGGAGTCTCCCAGGGGAGTCAGTCCTCGTCTCGAGTGGGGCATGCACGTGCCTTTTCCTCCCGAGCTGTAGCAGCAGTGTCACGCTTCATTCGCGTGGATCAAGGGATCTGTGGCTTTCCCTCGAGGCTTTCCACGAGGCTTTCCACGAGGCTTTCCCACAAGGCTGTCCCACGTGCCACCGTGGTGTGAGTCGATCCTCGCTTGAAAGTCAACGCAGTGCAGGAAAACGGTTTCCCTGGAATGCAGTGAGACATCTGAGGGGACTCAGGAATGTGGCACGACCCTGGAGTTCCTCTCGCCTTTCCTGTGGAGAGCGCCTCCTCTTGAGATGCGACGGGAACGCCGGGAATTCTTTCCGGACCACGCAGGGAAAGGATCCCTCCTCTCGAGCTAGGGGAGGCGGACTCTGTGATGTGGGGGGCTCTCGGCTTCCTCTTGAGTGGAGACGGGTATGTCGGGAACTTCTTGAGTTGCAGCAAGGGTGTGAAGGACCCTTTGGAAGTTCAGAGTTAGGCGTGATTACCTCGAGTTGCCTCAGCGGAAATGGGCCTCATCTCGCCTGGAGGGGAGAACCTCCTGGATTTTCTCGAATTGCGGCAGGTGCTCTCGACTTACGAAGGGGGACTCAGGGACCCGCTCTGGTGGCCTCAGGAAAGGCCAGTCCCATTCGATTGCGAGTTCCTCTCGGGATTCCTCTCCCGTCGATGCCGGGGCCTAAGACCTTGTGTGGAGTAGGTGCAAAACCTGAGGATTCCTCTCCAGTGCTGACATGGATCTTGGGTACTTCTGGAGTCTCCCCAGGGGAGTCAGTCCTCGTCTCGATGGGGGCATGCACGTGCGCTTTCCTCCCGAGCTGTTGCAGCAGTCACGCTTCCCTTCGCGTGGATCAAGGGATCTGTGGCTTTCCCTCGAGGCTTTCGAGGCTTTCTTTCCCACGAGGCTTTCCCACAGGCTGTCCCGTGCCACCGTGGTGTGAGTCGATCCTCGGCTTGAAAGTCGAGCAGTGCAGGGAAAACAGGTTTCCCTGGAAATGGATGAGACATCTGGGGGACTCTGGGAATGGTGGCACGACCCTGGAGTTCCTCTCGCCTTTCCTGTGGAGAGCGCCTCCTCTTGAGATGGACGGGAACGCCCGGGAATTCTTTCCCGACCACGCAGGGAAAGGATCCCTCCTCTCGAGCTAGGCAGGCGAAACGGGGCCCTCTGGATGTGGCGGGACTCTCGGCTTCTCTCGAGTGGAGAGCGGGTATGTCGGGGAACTTCTTGAGTTGCAGCAAGGGTGTGAAGGACCCTTTGGAAGTTCCAGAGTTGGTGTGATTAGCCTCAGGCCTCAGGAAATGGGCCTCATCTCGCCTGGAGGGAGAACCTCCTGGATTTTCTCGAGTTGCGGCAGGTGCTCTCGACTTACGACGGGGACCTCAGGGACCCGCTCTGGTGGCCTCAGAAAGGCCAGTTCCCCTGCGAGTTACTCGGGGGCCTCTCGGGATTCCTCTCCCCGTCGATGCCAGGGCCTAAGACCTTTGTGGGAGTCGGTGCCGGAACTGAGGATTCCTCTCCAGTGCTGACATGGATCTTGGGGTACTTCTGGAGTCTCCCCAGGGGAGTCAGTCCTCGTCTCGAGTGGGGGCATGCAAGTGCCTTTCTCCCGAGCTGTTAGCAGCAGTGTCACGCATTCCCTTCGTGGATCAAGGGATCTTGGCTTTCCCTCGAGGCTTTCCCACAGGGCTTCTGTCCACGTGCCACCGTGGTGTGAGTCGATCCTCGCTTGAAAGTCAAGCAGTACAGGGAAAACAGGTTTCCCTGAAAATGGACTGAGACATCTGGGGGACTCTGGGAATGGTGGCACGACCCTGGAGTTCCTCTCGCCTTTCCTGTGGAGAGCGCCTCCTCTTGAGTGCGACGGGAACGCCGGAATTCTTTCCCGACCACGCAGGGAAAGGATCCCTCCTCTCGAGCTAGGAGGCGGAAACGGGCTCCTCTGGATGTGGCGGACTCTCGTGCTTCCTCTCGAGTGGAGCGGTATATCGGGGAACTTCTTGAGTTGCAGCAAGGGTGTGAAGGACCCTTGGAAGTTCCAGAGGTTGGTGTGATTAGCCTCGAACTCAGCGGAAATGGGCCTCATCTCGCCTGGAGGTAGAACCTCCTGGATTTTCTCGAGTTGTGGCAGGTGCTCTAGACTTATGACGGGGACTCAGGGACCGCTCTGGTGGCCTCAGGAAAGGCCATTCCTTGCGAGTTACTCGGGGCCTCTCGGGATTCCTCTCCCGTCGATGCCAGGGCCTAAGACCTTGTGTGGAGTCGGTGCAGGAACCTGAGGATTCCTCTCCAGTGCTGACATGGATCTTGGGGGTATTCTGGAGTCTCCCCAGGGAGTCAGTCCTCGTCTCGAGTGGGGCATGCAAGTGCACTTTTCCGCCCCGAGCTGTAGCAGCAGTGTAACGCATCCCCTTCGGTGGAAAAAGGATCTGTGGCATTCCCCTCGAGGCTTTCCCACGAGGCTTCACACGAAGGCTTTCCCACAGGGCTGTCCCACGTGCCACCGTGGTGTGAGTCGATTCCCCGCCTTGAAAGTCAAGGCAGTGCAGGGAAAACAGGTTTCCCTGGAATGACTGAGACATCTGGGGGACTCTGGGAATGGTGGCACGACCCTGGAGTCCTCTCGCTTTTCCTGTGGAGAGCGCCTCCTCTTGAGATGCGACGGGAACGCCGGGAATCTTCCCGACACGCAGGAAAGGATCCTCCTGTCTGAGCTAGGAG
>NW_017194575.1:0-9273 GCF_001704415.2 Capra hircus
CCCACACTCCCAGAGGCTGACTCCTTGGGTGCCTAGAAAGTGTGTGACAGACGTAGGTTCCCTAGCACTCTCCTCCCCAGCAGAGACATGTGCAGGTGGTTGGGGCCTGATCCTGCGTGTCTGGGTTCCCCACAGCCCAACTCAGGGGAAGCAGCCCCTGAGGCAAGACCTGCTGGAGGAGCCCTGCGCCCCCGCCTGATAGGCGAGAGCACAGCCAGCAGTGTAGCGAGCCTCCTCGGGGAAGAGGAGGCAGCCAGCCCCAGTCAAGAGGAAAGCCCTGCTTGCACGGAGCTAAGTGCGCCTCCAGTACGGCAGAGCTCTAGCTCTGCTCAGAGCCCGATCTGCAGAGTTTCTGGCGCGAGGCTGCTCCGGCCGGGGGCTCGCCTTGCCCAGACTTGCCTGCTTTTAGGCTCCCTCCCAGGAAGGAGCTGTCTGAGCGAGCCTGGGAGACGCCACTGGTGCCTTCCTTGCCTCAGCTCCAATCCTGCCTTGCCTTTGCACATAGTGCCAGGCGTCGTTGGGAGCTTAGGGGGTGGTGGGTTGCACACTGCCAAGGGCTTCAGCAGTGAGAGCTCTGTCAGAGGGAAGGGAAGGGCAACTGCAGGGCTCCTCCAGCGGTTTCTAGGCCGCCTAGAAGCGCCGCACCGAGAGCACCAGGCTCCCAGGCCCCTGGCTGGGGTTTTCAGCCCCGCACACACGGAGGCTGATTCCTTGGGTGCCCAGAAAGTGTATGACAGACGTAGGTTCCCTAGCACTCTCCTCCCCAGCAGAGACATGTGCAGGTGGTTGGGCCTGATCCTGCGTGTCTGGGTTCCTGCCCACAGCCCCAACTCAGGGGAAGCAGCCCCCTGAGGCAAGACCTGCTGGAGGAGCCCTGCGCCCCCGCCTGATAGGCGAGTGCACAGCCAGCAGGGAAGCGAGCCTCCTCGGGGGGAAGAGGAGGCAGCCCAGCCCCGTCAAGTTGAAAGCCCTGCTTGCACGGAGCTAAGTGCGCCTCCAGTACGGCAGAGCTCTAGCTCTGCTCAGAGCCCCGATCTGGCAGAGTTCCTGGCGCGAGGCTGCTCTGCCGGGGGCTAGCCTTGCCCAGACTTGCCTTGCTTTTAGGCTGCCTCTCCAGGAAGGAGCAGGCAGCAGGAGCCTGGGAGTCGCCACTGGTGCCTTCCTTGCCTCAGCTCCAATCCTGCCTTGCCTTTGCACATAGGTGCCAGGCGTGGTTGGGGAGGGCTTAGGGGGTGGTGGGTTGCACACTGCCAAGGGCTCCAGCCGTGAGAATTCTGTCAGAGGGAAGGGAAGGGCAACTGCAGGGCTCCTCCAGCGGTTGCTTGGCCGCCCAGATTCAGCGCCACACGGAGAGCACCAGGCTCCCAGGTCCCCTGGCTGGGGTTTTCAGCCCCGCACACACGGAGGCTGATTCCTTGGGTGCCCAGAAAGTGTATGACAGACGTAGGTTCCCTAGCACTCTCCTCCCCAGCAGAGACATGTGCAGGTGTTTGGGGCCTGATCCTGCGTGTCTGGGTTCCTGCCCACAGCCCCAACTCAGGGGAAGCAGCCCCTGAGGCAAGACCTGCTGGAGGAGCCCTGCGCCCCCGCCTGATAGGCGAGTGCACAGCCAGCAGGGAAGCGAGCCTCCTCGGGGAAGAGGAGGCAGCAAGTCCCCGTCAAGCTGAAATCCCTGCTTACACGAAGCTAAGTGCGACTCCAGTACGGCAGATCTCTAGCTCTGTTCAGAGGCCCGATCTGGCAGAGTTCCTGGCACCAAGATGCTCTGCCATAGGCGAGCCTTGCGCAGACTTGCCTTGCTTTAAGGCTCCCTCCCCAGGAAGGAGCAGGCTGTGTGAGGCTCGGAAACGCCACTGGCGCCTTCCTGGCTTCAGCTCTACCCCTGCCTTGCCTTTGCACTTAGGTCCCAAGCGTCCTTGAGGAGGGCTTAGGGGCTGGTGGGTTGCACACTGCCAAGGGCTCCAGCGGTGAAAGCTCTGTCAGAGGGAAGCGAAGGGCAACAGCAGGGCTCCTTCAGCGGTTCCTTGGCCGCCCAGACAAAGCTCCGCACGGAGAGCACCAGGTTCCAAGGGCCCCTGGCTGGGTTTTGCACCCCCACACTCCCAGAGGCTGACTCCGTGGGTGCCTAGAAAGTGTGTGAGAGACGTAGGTTCCCTAGCACTCTCCTCCCCAGCAGAGACATGTGCAGGTGGTTGGGGCCTTATCCTGCGTGTCTGGGTTCCCGCCCACAGCCTCAACTCAGGGGAAGCAGCCCCTGAGGCAAGACCTGCTGGAGGAGCCCTGCGCGCCCGCCTGATAGGCGAGAGCACAGCCAGCAGTGTAGTGAGCCTCCTCGGGAGAAGAGGAGGCAGCCGAGCCCAGTCAAGAGGAAAGCCCTGCTTGCACGGAGCTAAGTGGGCCTCCAGTATGGCAGAGCTCTAGCTCTGCTCAGAGCCCCGATCTGGCAGAGTTTCTGGCGCGAGGCTGCTCGGCCGGGGGCTCGCCTTGCCCAGACTTGCCTTGCTTTTAGGCTCCCTCCCCAGGAAGGAGCTGTCTGAGCGAGCCTGGGAGACGCCACTGGTGCCTTCCTTGCCTCAGCTCCAATCCTGCCTTGCCTTTGCACATAGGTGCCAGGCGTCGTTGGGGAGGGCTTAGGGGGTGGTGGGTTGCACACTGCCAAGGGCTTCAGCAGTGAGAGCTCTGTCAGAGGGAAGGGAAGGGCAACTGCAGGGCTCCTCCAGCGGTTTCTAGGCCGCCTAGAATCAGCGCCGCACCGAGAGCACCAGGCTCCCAGGGCCCCTGGCTGGGGTTTTCAGCCCCGCACACACGGAGGCTGATTCCTTGGGTGCCCAGAAAGTGTATGACAGACGTAGGTTCCCTAGCACTCTCCTCCCCAGCAGAGACATGTGCAGGTGTTGGGGCCTGATCCTGCGTGTCTGGGTTCCTGCCCACAGCCCCAACTCAGGGGAAGCAGCCCCTGAGGCAAGACCTGCTGGAGGAGCCCTGCGCCCCCGCCTGATAGGCGAGTGCACAGCCAGCAGGGAAGCGAGCCTCCTCGGGGGAAGAGGAGGCAGCCAGCCCCGTCAAGTTGAAAGCCCTGCTTGCACGGAGCTAAGTGCGCCTCCAGTACGGCAGAGCTCTAGCTCTGCTCAGAGCCCCGATCTGGCAGAGTTCCTGGCCGGACTGCTCTGCCGGGGGCTAGCCTTGCCAGACTTGCCTTGCTTTTAGGCTGCCTCTCCAGGAAGGAGCAGGCAGCAGGAGCCTGGAGTCGCCACTGGCGCCTTTCTTGCCTCAGCTCCAATCCTGCCTTGCCTTTGCACTTAGGTCCCAGTCCTCCTTAAGGAGAGCTTAGGGGCTGGTGGGTTGCACACTGCCAAGGGCTCCAGCAGTGAGAATTCTGTCAGAGGGAAGGGAAGGGCAACTGCAGGGCTCCTCCAGCGGTTGCTTGGCCGCCCAGATTCAGCGCCACACGGAGAGCACCAGGCTCCCCAGGCCCCTGGCTGGGGTTTTCAGCCCCGCACACACGGAGGCTGATTCCTTGGGTGCCCAGAAAGTGTATGACAGACGTAGTTCCCTAGCACTCTCCTCCCCAGCAGAGACATGTGCAGTGTTTGGGGCCTGATCCTGCGTGTCTGGGTTCCTGCCCACAGCCCCAACTCAGGGAAGCAGCCCCTGAGGCAAGACCTGCTGGAGGAGGCCCTGCGCCCCCGCCTGATAGGCGAGTGCACAGCCAGCAGGGAAGCGAGCCTCCTCGGGGGAAGAGGAGGCAGCAAGTCCCCGTCAAGCTGAAATCCCTGCTTACACGAAGCTAAGTGCGCCTCCAGTACGGCAGATCTCTAGCTCTGTTCAGAGGCCCGATCTGGCAGAGTTCCTGGCACCAAGATGCTCTGCCATAGGCGAGCCTTGCGCAGACTTGCCTTGCTTTAAGGCTCCCTCCCCAGGAAGGAGCAGGCTGTGTGAGGCTCGGAACGCCACTGGCGCCTTCCTGGCTTCAGCTCTACCCCTGCCTTGCCTTTGCACTTAGGTCCCAAGCGTCCTTGAGGAGGGCTTAGGGGCTGGTGGGTTGCACACTGCCAAGGGCTCCAGCAGTGAAAGCTCTGTCAGAGGGAAGCGAAGGGCAACAGCAGGGCTCCTTCAGCGGTTCCTTGGCCGCCCAGACAAAGCTCCGCACGGAGAGCACCAGGTTCCAAGGGCCCCTGGCTGGGTTTTGCATCCCACACTCCCAGAGGCTGACTCCGTGGGTGCCTAGAAAGTGTGTGAGAGACGTAGGTTCCCTAGCACTCTCCTCCCCAGCAGAGACATGTGCAGGTGGTTGGGGCCTGATCCTGCGTGTCTGGGTTCCCGCCCACAGCCTCAACTCCAGGGGAAGCAGGCCCCTGAGGCAAGACCTGCTGGAGGAGCCCTGCGCGCCCGCCTGATAGGCGAGAGCACAGCCAGCAGTGTAGCGAGCCTCCTCGGGAGAAGAGGAGGCAGCCGAGCCCAGTCAAGAGGAAAGCCCTGCTTGCACGGAGGCTAAGTGGGCCTCCAGTACGGCAGAGCTCTAGCTCTGCTCAGAGCCCCGATCTGGCAGAGTTTTCTGGCGCGAGGGCTGCTCGGCCGGGGGCTCGCCTTGCCCAGACTTGCCTTGCTTTTAGGCTCCCTCCCCAGGAAGGAGCTGTCTGAGCGAGCCTGGGAGACGCCACTGGTGCCTTCCTTGCCTCAGCTCCAATCCTGCCTTGCCTTTGCACATAGGTGCCAGGCGTGGTTGGGGAGGGCTTAGGGGGTGGTGGGTTGCACACTGCCAAGGGCTTCAGCAGTGAGAGCTCTGTCAGAGGGAAGGGAAGGGCAACTGCAGGGCTCCTCCAGCGGTTTTCTTAGGCCGCCTAGAATCAGCGCCGCACCGAGAGCACCAGGCTCCCAGGGCCCCTGGCTGGGGTTTTCAGCCCCGCACACACGGAGGCTGATTCCTTGGGTGCCCAGAAAGTGTATGACAGACGTAGGTTCCCTAGCACTCTCCTCCCCAGCAGAGACATGTGCAGGTGGTTGGGGCCTGATCCTGCGTGTCTGGGTTCCTGCCCACAGCCCCAACTCAGGGGAAGCAGCCCCTGAGGCAAGACCTGCTGGAGGAGCCCTGCGCCCCCGCCTGATAGGCGAGTGCACAGCCAGCAGGAAGCGAGCCTCCTCGGGGAAGAGGAGGCAGCCCAGCCCCGTCAAGTTGAAAGCCCTGCTTGCACGGAGCTAAGTGGCCTCCAGTACGGCAGAGCTCTAGCTCTGCTCAGAGCCCCGATCTGGCAGAGTTCCTGGCGCGAGGCTGCTCTGCCGGGGGCTAGCCTTGCCCAGACTTGCCTTGCTTTTAGGCTCCCTCCCAGGAAGGAGCAGGCAGAGGAGCCTGGGAGACGCCACTGGCGCCTTTCTTGCCTCAGCTCCAATCCTGCCTTGCCTTTGCACTTAGGTCCCAGCTCCTTAAGGAGGCTTAGGGGCTGGTGGGTTGCACACTGCCAAGGGCTCAGCAGTGAGAACTCTGTCAGAGGGAAGGGAAGGGCAACTGCAGGGCTCCTCCAGCGGTTCTTGGCCGCCCAGATCAGCCCGCCACACGAGAGCACCAGGCTCCCAGGGCCCCTGGCTGGGGTTTTCAGCCCCGCACACACGGAGGCTGATTCCTTGGGTGCCCAGAAAGTGTATGACAGACGTAGGTTCCCTAGCACTCTCCTCCCCAGCAGAGACATGTGCAGGTGGTTGGGGCCTGATCCTGCGTGTCTGGGTTCCTGCCCACAGCCCCAACTCAGGGGAAGCAGCCCCTGAGGCAAGACCTGCTGGAGGAGCCCTGCGCCCCCGCCTGATAGGCGAGTGCACAGCCAGCAGGGAAGCGAGCCTCCTCGGGGGAAGAGGAGGCAGCCCAGCCCCGTCAAGTTGAAAGCCCTGCTTGCACGGAGCTAAGTGCGCCTCCAGTACGGCAGAGCTCTAGCTCTGCTCAGAGCCCCGATCTGGCAGAGTTCCTGGCGCGAGGCTGCTCTGCCGGGGCTAGCCTTGCCCAGACTTGCCTTGCTTTTAGGCTGCCTCTCCAGGAAGGAGCAGGGCAGCAGGAGCCTGGGAGTCGCCACTGGCGCCTTTCTTGCCTCAGCTCCAATCCTGCCTTGCCTTTGCACTTAGGTCCCAGTCCTCCTTAAGGAGAGCTTAGGGGCTGGTGGGTTGCACACTGCCAAGGGCTCCAGCAGTGAGAATTCTGTCAGAGGGAAGGGAAGGGCAACTGCAGGGCTCCTCCAGCGGTTGCTTGGCCGCCCAGATTCAGCGCCACACGGAGAGCACCAGGCTCCCAGGCCCCTGGCTGGGGTTTTCAGCCCCGCACACACGGAGGCTGATTCCTTGGGTGCCCAGAAAGTGTATGACAGACGTAGGTTCCCTAGCACTCTCCTCCCCAGCAGAGACATGTGCAGGTGTTTGGGGCCTGATCCTGCGTGTCTGGGTTCCTGCCCACAGCCCCAACTCAGGGGAAGCAGCCCCTGAGGCAAGACCTGCTGGAGGAGCCCTGCGCCCCCGCCTGATAGGCGAGTGCACAGCCAGCAGGGAAGCGAGCCTCCTCGGGGAAGAGGAGGCAGCAAGTCCCCGTCAAGCTGAAATCCCTGCTTACACGAAGCTAAGTGCGACTCCAGTACGGCAGATCTCTAGCTCTGTTCAGAGGCCCGATCTGGCAGAGTTCCTGGCACCAAGATGCTCTGCCATAGGCGAGCCTTGCGCAGACTTGCCTTGCTTTAAGGCTCCCTCCCCAGGAAGGAGCAGGCTGTGTGAGGCTCGGAAACGCCACTGGCGCCTTCCTGGCTTCAGCTCTACCCCTGCCTTGCCTTTGCACTTAGGTCCCAAGCGTCCTTGAGGAGGGCTTAGGGGCTGGTGGGTTGCACACTGCCAAGGGCTCCAGCAGTGAAAGCTCTGTCAGAGGGAAGCGAAGGGCAACAGCAGGGCTCCTTCAGCGGTTCCTTGGCCGCCCAGACAAAGCTCCGCACGGAGAGCACCAGGTTCCAAGGGCCCCTGGCTGGGTTTTGCATCCCCACACTCCCAGAGGCTGACTCCGTGGGTGCCTAGAAAGGTGTGAGAGACGTAGGTTCCCTAGCACTCTCCTCCCCAGCAGAGACATGTGCAGGTGGTTGGGGCCTTATCCTGCGTGTCTGGGTTCCCGCCCACAGCCTCAACTCAGGGGAAGCAGCCCCTGAGGCAAGACCTGCTGGAGGAGCCCTGCGCGCCCGCCTGATAGGCGAGAGCACAGCCAGCAGTGTAGCGAGCCTCCTCGGGAGAAGAGGAGGCAGCCGAGCCCAGTCAAGAGGAAAGCCCTGCTTGCACGGAGCTAAGTGGGCCTCCAGTACGGCAGAGCTCTAGCTCTGCTCAGAGCCCCGATCTGGCAGAGTTTCTGGCGCGAGGCTGCTCGGCCGGGGCTCGCCTTGCCCAGACTTGCCTTGCTTTTAGGCTCCCTCCCCAGGAAGGAGCTGTCTGAGCGAGCCTGGGAGACGCCACTGGTGCCTTCCTTGCCCTCAGCTCCAATCCTGCCTTGCCTTTGCACATAGGTGCCAGGCGCGTTGGGGAGGCTTAGGGGGTGGTGGGTTGCACACTGCCAAGGGCTTCAGCAGTGAGAGCTCTGTCAGAGGGAAGGGAAGGGCAACTGCAGGGCTCCTCCAGCGGTTTCTAGGCCGCCTAGAATCAGCGCCGCACCGAGAGCACCAGGCTCCCAGGGCCCCTGGCTGGGTTTTCAGCCCCGCACACACGGAGGCTGATTCCTTGGGTGCCCAGAAAGTGTATGACAGACGTAGGTTCCCTAGCACTCTCCTCCCCAGCAGAGACATGTGCAGGTGTTTGGGGCCTGATCCTGCGTGTCTGGGTTCCTGCCCACAGCCCCAACTCAGGGGAAGCAGCCCCTGAGGCAAGACCTGCTGGAGGAGCCCTGCGCCCCCGCCTGATAGGCGAGTGCACAGCCAGCAGGGAAGCGAGCCTCCTCGGGGGAAGAGGAGGCAGCCCAGCCCCGTCAAGTTGAAAGCCCTGCTTGCACGGAGCTAAGTGCGCCTCCAGTACGGCAGAGCTCTAGCTCTGCTCAGAGCCCCGATCTGGCAGAGTTCCTGGCGCGAGGCTGCTCTGCCGGGGCTAGCCTTGCCCAGACTTGCCTTGCTTTTAGGCTGCCTCTCCAGGAAGGAGCAGGCAGCAGGAGCCTGGGAGTCGCCACTGGCGCCTTTCTTGCCTCAGCTCCAATCCTGCCTTGCCTTTGCACTTAGGTCCCAGTCCTCCTTAAGGAGAGCTTAGGGGCTGGTGGGTTGCACACTGCCAAGGGCTCCAGCAGTGAGAATTCTGTCAGAGGGAAGGGAAGGGCAACTGCAGGGCTCCTCCAGCGGTTGCTTGGCCGCCCAGATTCAGCGCCACACGGAGAGCACCAGGCTCCCAGGGCCCCTGGCTGGGGTTTTCAGCCCCGCACACACGGAGGCTGATTCCTTGGGTGCCAGAAAGTGTATGACAGACGTAGGTTCCCTAGCACTCTCCTCCCCAGCAGAGACATGTGCAGGTGTTTGGGGCCTGATCCTGCGTGTCTGGGTTCCTGCCACAGCCCCAACTCAGGGGAAGCAGCCCCTGAGGCAAGACCTGCTGGAGGAGCCCTGCGCCCCGCCTGATAGGCGAGTGCACAGCCAGCAGGGAAGCGAGCCTCCTCGGGGGAAGAGGAGGCAGCAAGTCCCCGTCAAGCTGAAATCCCTGCTTACACGAAGCTAAGTGCGACTCCAGTACGGCAGATCTCTAGCTCTGTTCAGAGGCCCGATCTGGCAGAGTTCCTGGCACCAAGATGCTCTGCCATAGGCGAGCCTTGCGCAGACTTGCCTTGCTTTAAGGCTCCCTCCCAGGAAGGAGCAGGCTGTGTGAGGCTCGGAAACGCCACTGGCGCCTTCCTGGCTTCAGCTCTACCCCTGCCTTGCCTTTGCACTTAGGTCCCAAGCGTCCTTGAGGAGGGCTTAGGGCTGGTGGGTTGCACACTGCCAAGGGCTCCAGCAGTGAAAGCTCTGTCAGAGGGAAGCGAAGGGCAACAGCAGGGCTCCTTCAGCGGTTCCTTGGCCGCCCAGACAAAGCTCCGCACGGAGAGCACCAGGTTCCAAGGGCCCCTGGCTGGGTTTTGCATCCCCACACTCCCAGAGGCTGACTCCGTGGGTGCCTAGAAAGTGTGTGAGAGACGTAGGTTCCCTAGCACTCTCCCCCAGCAGAGACATGTGCAGGTGGTTGGGGCCTTATCCTGCGTGTCTGGGTTCCCGCCACAGCCTCAACTCAGGGGAAGCAGCCCCTGAGGCAAGATTCCTG
>NW_017194576.1:0-9273 GCF_001704415.2 Capra hircus
TGCTGTAACTCAAGAAGTTCCCCGACATAACCCGTCTCCACTCTAGAGGATCGGAGAGTCCCGTCCATATCCATAGTGCCCCGTTTCCGCTGCTGCTAGAGAGAGGATCCTTTCCCTTCGTGGTCGAGAAAAGAATTCCTAGCTTTCCGTCGCATCTCAAGAGGAGGCCTTCTCCACAGGACAGGCGAGAAGAACTCCAGATCAGGCCCATTCCCAGAGCCCCCCACATGTCTCAGTCCATTCCAGGGAAACCTGTTTTTCCCAGCACTGCCTCGACTGTCAAGCCGAGGATCGACTCACTCCACGGTGGCACGTGGGACAGCCCTGTGGGGAAAGCCTCGTGGGAAAGTCGTGGGAAAGCCTCGAGGGAAAGCCACAGATCCCTTGATACACGTGAAGTGAAGCGCGACACTGCTGCTACAGCTCGGAAGGGAGACGCAACGTGCATGCCCCCTCTCGAGGCGAGCACTGACTCCCCTGGGAGACTCCAGAAGTACCCCAAGATGCATGTCAGCACTGGAGAGGAATCGGCAGGGTTCCAACACTGACTCCACACAAGGTCTTAGGCTCCAGCATCGACGGAGAGGAAACCCCAGAGGCCCCCGAGACGCCCCCGAGCAACTCGCATGGGTACTGGCCTTTCCTGAGGCCACCAGAGCGGGTCCCTGAGGTCCCCGTCATAAGTCGAGAGCACCTGCCGCAACTCGAGAAAGTCCAGGAGGTTCTCCCCTCCAGGCGAGATGAGGCCCATTTCCACTGAGGGGTCTCAGCCTAATCACACCTAAACTCTGGAACTTCCATAGGGTCCTTCACACCCTTGCTGCAACTCAAGAAGTTCCCGACATACCCGTCGCCACTCGAGAGGAAGCACGAGAGTCCGCCCACATCGACAGGAGCCCCCGTTTCCGCCTCCTAGATCGAGAGGAGGGATCCTTTCCCTGCGTGGTGGGGAAAGTATTCCCGGCGGTCCCGTCGCATCTCAAGTGGAGGCGCTCTCCACAGGAAAGGCGAGAGGAACTCCAAGGTCGTGCTACATTCCCCAGAGTACCCCAGATGTCTCAGTCCATTCCAGGGAAACCTGTTTTCCCTCCACTGCCTCGAATTTCAAGCCGAGGATCGATTCACACCACGGTGGCACGTGGGACAGCTGTGGGAAAAGCGTGGGAAAGCCTCGTGGGAAGGCCTCGACGGAAAGCCTCGAGGGAAAGCCAGAGATCCCTTGATCCACGCGAAAGGAAGCGCGACACTGCTGCTACAGCTCGGAAGGAAAGCGCACGTGCATGCCCCCACTCGAGACGAGGTCTGACTCCACTGGGGAGGCTCCAGAAGTACCCCAAGATCCATGTCAGCACTGGAGAGGAATCCTCAGGTTCCGGCACCGGCTCCACACAAGATCATAGGCCCCGGCATCTACGGGAGAGGAATCCAGAGAGGCCCCCGAGCAACTCGCATGGGGACTGGTCTTTCCTGAGGCCACCAGAGCGGGTCCCTGAGGTCCCCGTCGTAAGTCGAGAGCACCTGCCGCAACTCGAGAAAGTCCAGGAGGTTCTCCCCTCCAGGCGAGATGAGGCCCATTTCCGCTGAGGCGTCTCGAGGCTAATCACACCTAAACTCTGGAACTTCCAAAGGGTACTTCACATGCTTGCTGCAACTCAAGAAGTTCGCCTACATACCCGTATCCACTAGAGAGGAAGCACGAGAGTCCCGCCCACATCCAGAGGAGCCCCGTTTCACCTCTTGCTTCGGAGGGATCCTTTCCCTGCGTGGTCGGGAAAGAATTCCGGGGTTCCTGTCGCATCTCAAGAGGAGGCGCTCTCCACAGGAAAGGCGAGAGGAACTCCAGGGTCGTGCCACCATTCCCAGAGTCCAACAGATGTCTCAGTCCATTCCAGGAAAACCTGTTTTCCCTGCACTGCCTCATCTTTCAAGCCGAGGATCGACTCACACCACGGTGACTCGTGGGACAGCCCGGTGGGAAAGCCTCGAGGGAAAGCCTCGTGGGAAAGCCTCGAGGGAAAGCCACAGATCCCTTGATCCACGCGAATGGAAGCGTGACACTGCTGCTACAGCTCGGAAGGAAAGCGCACGTGCATGCCCCCAATCGAGACGAGGACTGACGCCCCTGGGGAGACTCCAGAAGAACCCCAAGATCCATGTCAGCACTGGAGAGGATACCTCAGGTTCCGGCACCGACTCCACACAAGGTCTTAGGCCGGGGTCCAGCCCGGTGGATCCAGGGAACTCGAAGGGTGGACGGCGTTGGTGTGGAAAGACTTGTTTATTTATTAATGTAAGATTAGATTAGGAAACTATAGTGTAGTAAGAAGATTAAGTGGAGGAAGAGGGGCTGAAGAGCTTGGTTTACGCGGAAGGCCAATAAAATTCCAGACAAGGAATTTTGCACCACCTACGTTGGGCCACCGGCGCCCCGCTTGAATATCTAAGGGTGCCTCGCCTTAAGCTCCCTTTCGTGTGGGTCTTAACAGCCAGGGCAAGTAAGTAGACCTGGCGAGCCTCCGCACTCCAGGTGGAGATTCAGCCTGAAGTTAAAGTAAAGAGCAGAGAGAAGGAAAGGTAGAGAAGAAGAAAGAGAGAGAAAGACACGGGGGAGCCAGAGTCCAAGAAACCAGGCTGAGAGACTAAGTTCGAGAAGCTGGTCCGAAAAACTGGCCCCCCCCTGGCCTCCTCCTTTATTGTTCAGAAGGCCTTTTATACTTTTGATAAAACATGGAGATCAATGGATAACACAAAATTATGTAGCGTTCGCAACCCAGATTCTTTCTGTATATCATTTTGTATACAAAAGGTCTCAGGTGATATACATTATCTTCTGGCCAAGAGGCTTCTTAACACCCTTTTGGCTCTCTTCCTTAATGAATGTTAATTTTGTTTCCCCTGAAGTGTTTTCTTTAATCTGCATCTCCTTAAAGCATTAAAGTTACATCTCTATAGAACAAAGGTGCAGTGGGTTATAACAAAGAAGGTACTTAACTCAAAGATCTAATGTTTCTAATACCAGGTCTACTACTTGTTTTTCTATATACCAACTATATCTAAAAATAAAGGATATGAAAATTTGGCAGCAAGCATTGACCCAAAAAATGAAACTTTTAATCAGTCCTATTATAAAGATTTTGACTCCTCGAAAGCTCCTGCATTCCTAGGATGTTTTAAGCTTCCTGTGCCTCCTGCGGTCAGGAGGCCTCAAACAATCACAAGCGCAGCTGTACGAGTCCTACAGGCAGGCTAGAAAGCCATCAGAGGGTTTTTGGATTGAAACACTCTTTCAAATGCAGAAGACTAACGCGCTGAATTGACTTTTTCCAGAAAAGGTCAGAAGAGTGAAAAAGCACAGCACAAAAACCGGCAGATTTTTGCTGGGGTACATGCTTAAAAATTTCCAGAGGAGTCCCTGAAGTCTGAGCACGCCTTGCGTATGTCAGCTTCCTTCCTCATAACCTTGTCACGGGCGGGCTTCCTCACACTGGCTCCCGGCAGTCTTAGGCCCGGCATCGACGGAGAGGAATCCCGAGAGGCCCCGAGCAACTCGCATGCGGACTGGCCTTCCTGAGGAGACCAGAGCGGGTCCCTGAGGTCCCCGTCGTAAGTCGAGAGCACCCTGCCGCAACTCGAGAAAATCCAGGAGGTTCTCCCCTCCAGGCGAGATGAGGCCCATTTCCGCTGAGGCGTCTCGGAGGCTAATCACACCTAACCTCTGGAACTTCCAAAAGGGTCCTTCACACCCTTGCTGCAAGTCAAGAAGTTCCGCGACATACCCGTCTCCACTCGAGAGGAAGCACGAGAGTCCCGCCCTCATCCAGAGGAGCCCCGTTTTCCGCCTCCTAGCTCGAGAGGAGGTATCCTTTCCCTGCGAGTTCGGGATAGGATTCCCCGGCGTTCCCATAGCATCTCAAGAGGAGGCGCTCTCCACAGGAAAGGCGAGAGGAACTCCAGGGTCGTGCCACCATTCCCAGTGTCCCCCAGATGTCTCAGTCCATTCCAGGGAAACCTGTTTTCCATGCACTGCTTGACTTTCAAGCCTAGAAACGACTCACACAACGGTGGCACGTGGGACAACCCTTTGGGAGAGCCTCGTGGGAAAGCCTCGTGGGAAAGCCTCCTTGGAAAGCCACAGATCCCTTGATCCCACGCGAAAGAGAAGCGTGACACTGCTGCTACAGATCGGGAGGAAAGCGCACATGCATGCCCCCACTCGGGACGAGGACTGACTCCCCTGGGGAGACTCCAGAAGTACCCCAAGATCCATGTCAGCACTGGAGAGGAATGCTCAGGTTCCGGCACCGACTCCACACAAGATCTTAGGCCCCAGCATCGAAGGTAGAGGAATCCTGAGAGGCCCCCGAGCAACTCGCATGGGGACTTGCCTTTCCTGAGGCCACCAGAGCGGGTCCCTGAGGTCCCCGTCGTAAGTCAACAGCACCTGCCGCAACTTGAGAAAATCCAGGAGGTTATTCCCTCCAGGAGAGATGAGGTCCCATTTCCGCAGAGGCGTCTCGAGGCTAATCACATCTAAGATCTGGAACTTCCAAAGGGTCCTTCACACCCTTGCTGCAACTCAAGAAGTTCCCCGACATACGAGTCTCCACTCGAGAGGAAGCACGAGAGTCCCGCCCACATCCAGAGGAGCCCCGTTTCCACCTCCGACCTTGAGAGGAGGGATCCTTTCCCTGCGTCTTCCGGAAAGAATTCCCGGCGTTCCGGTCGCATCTCAAGAGGGGGCGCTCTCCACAGGAAAGGCCAGAGGAACTCCAGTGTCGTGCCACATTCCCAGAGTCCCCCAGATGTCTCAGTCCATTCCAGGGAAACCTGTTTTCCCCTGCAGTGCCTCGACTTTCAAGCCGAGGATCGACTCACACCACGGTGGCACGTGGGACAGCCCTGTGGGAAAGCCTCGTGGCAAAGACTCGTGGGAAAGCATCAAGGGAAAGCCCCTGATCCCTTGATCCACGTGACGGGAAGCGTGACACTGCTGCTACAGCTCGGGAGGAAAGCGCACGTGCATGCCCCGACTCGAGATGTGGACTTACTCCACTGGGGAGACTCCAGAAGTACCCCAAGATCCATGTCAGCACTGGAGAGGAATGCTCAGCTTCCGTCACCGACTCCACACAAGATTTTAGGCACCCCCATAGACGGGAGTGGAATCAAGAGAAGCCCCGAGCAACTCGCATGGGGACTGGCCTTTCCTGAGGCCACCAAAGCGGGTCCCTGAGGTCCCCGTCGTAAGTCGAGAGCACCTGCCGCAACTCGAGAAAATCCAGGAGGTTCTCCCCTCCAGGCGAGATGAGGCCCAGGTCCACTGAGGGGTCTCGAGGTTAATAACACCTAACCTCTGGAAACTTCCAAGGGGTCCTTCACACCATATCTGCAACTCAAGAAGTTCCGCCGACATAACCGTCTGCCACTCGAGAGAAAGCACGAGAGTCCCGCCCACATCCAGAGGAGCCCCGTTTCCGCCTCCTAGCTCGAGAGGAGGGATCCTTTCCCTGCGTGGTTGGGAAAAAATTCCCCGGCGTTCCCGTCGCATCTCAAGAGGAGGCGCTCTCCACAGGAAAGGCGAGAGGAACTCCAGGGTCGTTTCACCATTCCCAGTGTCCCCAAGATGTCTCAGTCCATTCCAGGGAAACCTGTTTTCCCTGCACTGCCTCGAATTTCAAGCCGAGGATCGGCATCGACACACACCACGGTGGCACGTGGGACAGCCCTTTGGGAAAGCCTCGAGGGAAAGGCACAGATCCCTTGACCCATGCGAAGAGAAGCGTGACACTGCTGCTACAGCTCGGGAGGAAAGCGCACGTTCATGCCGCCACTCGGGACGAGGACTGACTCCCTGGGGAGACTCCAGAAGTACCCCAAGATCCATGTCAGCACTGGAGAGGAATGCTCAGGTTCCGGCACCGACTCCACACAAGGTCTTAGGCCCCGGCATCGACGGGAAAGAAATCCCGAAAGGCTCCCGAGCAACTCGCATGGGGACTGGCCGGTCCTGAGGCCACCAGAGCGGGTCCCTGTGGCCCCCGTCGTAAGTCGAGAGCCCTTGCCGCAACTCGAGAAAATCGAGGAGGTTCTCCCCTGCAGGCGAGATGAGACCCACTTCCGCTGAGGCGACTCGAGGCTAATCACACCTAACCTCTGGAACTTCCAAAGGGTCCATCACAGCCTTGCTGCAACTCAAGAAGTTCCCCAACATACCCGTCTCCACTCAAGAGAAAGCCCGAGAGTCCCGCCCACATCCAGAGGAGCACCGTTTCCGGCTCCTAGCTCGAGAAGAGGGATCCTTTCTCTGAGTTTTCGGGAAAGAATTCCCGGCATTTCCGTCGCATCTCAAGAGAAGGCGCTCTCCACAGGAAAGCCGAGAGGAACTCCAGGGTCGTGCCACCATTCCCAGAGTCCCCCAGATGTCTCAGTTTATTACAGGGAAACCTGTTTTCCCTGCACTGCCACGACTTTCAAGCCGAGAATCAACTCACACCATGGTGGCACGTGGGACAACCCTGTGGGAAAGCCTCGTGGAAAGCCTCGTGGGAAAGCCTCGAGGGAAAGCCACAGATCCCTTGATCCACGCGAAGGGAACGTGACACTGCTGCTGCAGCTCGGGAGGAAAGCGCACGTGCATGCCCCACTCGAGACAAGGACTGACTACCCTGGGGAGACTCAAGAAGTACCCCAAGATCCATGTCAGCACTGGAGAGCAATCCTCAGGTTCCGGCACCGACTCCACACAAGGTCTTAGGCCCCGGTATCGAAGGGAGAGGAATCCCGAGAGGCCCCGGAGCAACTCGCATGGGGACTGGACTTTCCTGAGGCCACCAGAGCGGGTCCCTGTGTTCCCCGTCCTAAGTCCAGAGCACCTGCCGCAACTTGAGAAAATCCAGGAGGTTCTCCTTCCAGGGGAGATGAGGCCTATTTCCGCTGAGGTGTCTCAAGGCTAATCACACGTAAACTCTGGAACTTACAAAGGGTCCTTCACACCATTCCTGCAACTCAAGAAGTTCCCGGACATACCCGTCTCCACTCGAGAGGAAGCACGAGCGTCCCGCCCACATCCAGAGGAGCCCCGTTACCGCCTCCTAGCTCGAGAGGAGGGATCCTTTCCCTGCAGGGTCGGGAAAGAATTCCTGTCGTTCCCGTGGCATCTCAAGAGGAGGCGCTCTCCACATGAAAGGCGAAAGGGAATCAAGGGTCGTGCCACCATTCCCAGAGTCCCCAAAAGTCTCAGTCCGTTCCAGGGAAACCTGTTTTCCATGCACTGCTTGACTTTCAAGCCGAGAAACGACTCACACAACGGTGGCACGTGGGACAGCCCTGTGGGAAAGCCTCGTGGAAAGTCTCGTGGGAAACCTCGAGGGAAAGCCTCGATGGAAAGCCACAGATCCCTTGATCCACGCGAAGGAAGAGTGACGCTGCTGCTACAGCTCGGGAGGAAAGCGCACGTCCATGCCCCCACGGGACGAGGACACACTCCCCTGGGGAGACTCCAGAAGTACCCCAAGATCCATGTCAGCACTGGAGAGGAATCCTCAGGTTCCGGCACCGACTCCACACAAGATCTTAGGTCCCGGCATCGACGGGAGAGGAATCCCGAGAGGCCCCGAGCAACTCGCATGGGGACTGGTCTTTCCTGAGGCCACCAGAGCGGGTCCCTGAGGTCCCCGTCGTAAGTCGAGAGCACCTGCCGAAACTCGAGAAAATCCAGGAGGTTCTGCCCTCCAGGCGAGATGAGGCCATTTCTGCTGAGGCGTTCCAGGCTAATCACACCTAACCTCTGGACATTCCAAAGGGCCCTTCACACCCTTGCTGCAACTCAAGACGTTCCCCGACATACCCGTCTCCATCGAGAGGAAGCACGAGAGTCCCGCCCACATCCAGAGGAGCCCTTTTCCTCCTCTGAGCCCGACAGGAGGGATCCTTTCCTGCGTGTTCGGAAAAGAATTCCCGTTCCCGTCACATCTCAAGAGCGGCGCTCTCCACAGGAAAGGCGAGAGGAACTCCAGGGTCGTGCCACCATTCCTCGAGTCCCCCAGATGTCTCAGTCCATTCCAGGGAATCCTATTTCCCCGGCACTGCTCGACGTTCAAGCCGAGGATCGACTGACACCACGGTGGCACGTGGGACATCACTGTGGGAAAGCCTCGTGGAAAGCCTGGTGGGAAAGCGTCGTTGGAAAGCGTCGTGGGAAAGCGTCGTGGAAAGCCTCGTTGAAAGCTCAAGGAAAAGCCCCTTATCCCTTGAACCTCTCAAAGGGAAGCGTGACACTGCTGCTTCAGCTCGGGAGGAAAGCGCACGTGAATTCCCCCACTCGAGAGGACGACTGACCTGCTGGGGAGACTCCAGAAGTACCCCAAGATCCATGTCAGCACTGGAGAGGAATCCTCAGGTTCCAGCACCGACTCCACACAATGTCTGAGGCCCCGGCTTCGATGGGAGAGGAATCCCGAGAGGCCCCCGAGCAACTCGAATGGGAACTGGCCTTTCGTGAGGCCACCAGAGCGGGTCCCTGAAGTCCCCGTCGTAAGTCGAGAGCACCTGCCGCAACTCGAGAAAATCCATGAGGTTCTCTCCTCCAGGCGAGATGAGGTCCAATTCCTCTGAGGCGGCTCGAGGATAATCACACCTAACCTCTGGAACTTCCAAAGGGTCCTTCACACCCTTGCTGCAACTCAAGAAGTTCCCCGACATACCCGTCTCCACTCGAGGGGAAGCATGAGAACCCGCCCACATCCAGAGGAGGCCCGTTTCCGCTCCTAGGTCGAGAGGAGGATCCTTTCCCTGCGTGGTCGCGAAAGATTTCCCGGTGTTCCCGTCGCATCTCAAGAGGAGGCGCTCTACACAGGAAAGGCGAGAGGAATTCCAGTTTCGTGCCACCATTACCAGAGAACCCTAGATATCTCAGTCCATTCCAGGGAAACCTGTTTTCCCTGCACTGCCTCGACGTTCAAGCCGAGGATCGACTCAAACCACGGTGGAACGTGGGACAGCCGTGGGAAAGCCTCGTGGTAAAGCCACGAGGGAATGCCACAGATCCCTTTTTCCACGGGAAGGGAACGTTACACTGCTGCTACCAGCTCGGGAGGAAAGCGCACGTGCATGGCCCACTCGAGACGAGGACTGACTCCCCTGGGGAGACTCCAGAAGTACTCCAAGATCCATGTCAGCACTGGAGAGGAATCCTCAGGTTCCGGCACGACTACACACATGGTCTTAGATCCCGGCATCTACGGGAGAGGAATCCCGAGAGGCCCGAGAGTAACT
>NW_017194577.1:0-9272 GCF_001704415.2 Capra hircus
ATCTAGAGGAGCCCGTTTCCGCCTCCTAGCACGAGAGAGGTATCCTTTGCCTGATGGTCGGGAAAGAATTCCCGGCGTTCCCGTCGCATCTCAAGAGGAGGCGCTCTCCACAGGAAAGGAGAGGAACTCCAGGGTCGTGCCACCATTCCAGAGTCCCCCAGATGTCTCAGTCCATTCCAGGGAAACCTGTGCACGTGGGACAGCCCTGTGGGAAAGACTCGAGGGAAAGCCTCGTGGGAAAGCCTCGAGGGAAGCCACAGTTGCTTTGATCAAACCGAAGGGAAGTGTGACACTGCTGCTACAGCTCGGGAGGAGAGCGCACGTGCAAGCCCCCACTCGAGACGAGGACTGACTCCCCTGGGGAGACTCCAGAAGTACCCAAGATCTACGTCAGCACTGGAGAGGAATCCTCACGTTCTGGCACCGACTCCAAACAAGGTCTTAGGCCCCCGGCATCGTCAGGAGAGGAATCCGGAGAGGTCCCGAGTAACTAGCATGGGGACTGGCCTTTCTTGAGGATATCAGAGCGGGTCCCTGAGATCCCCGTCATAAGTCGAGAGCACCTGCCGCAACTCGAGAAATTCCAGGAGGTTCTCCTCTTCAGGCGAGATGAGGCCCATTTCCTCTGAGGCGTTCCCGGCTAATCACACCTAAACTCTGGAACTTCCAAAACGACCTTCACACCCTTGCTGCAACACAAGAAGATCCCGACATACCCCGTCTCCACTCGAGAGGAAGCACGAGAGTCCCGCCCACATCCAGAGGAGCCCGTTTCCGCCTCATAGCTCGAGAGGAGGGATCCTTTCCCTGCGTGGTCGGAAAAGAATTCTCGCGTTCCCGTTGCATCTCAAAAGGGGACGCTTTACACAGGAAAGGCGTGAGGAACTCCAGGGTCGTTCCACCATTCCAAGAGTCCCCCAGATGTCTCAGGCCATTCCAGGGAAACCTGTTTTCCCTGCACTGCCTCGACTTTCAAGCCGAGGATTGACTCACACGACGGTGGCACGTGGGACAGTCCTGTGGGAAATCCTCCTGGGAAAGTCTCGTTGGAAACCCTCGAGGGAAAGCCACAGATCCCTTGATCACGCGACGGGGAGCGTGACACTGCTGCTACAGCTCGGGAGGAAAGTTCACGTGCATGCCCTTACTCGGGACGAGGACTGACTCCCCTGTGGAGACTCCAGAAGTACCCCAAGATCCATGTCAGCACTGGAGAGGAATCCTCAGGTTCCGGCACCGACTCCACACAAGGTCGTAGGCCCCGGCATCGACGGGAGAGGAATCCCGAGAGGCCTCGTGAGGCCACCGAGAAACTCGCATGGGGACTGGCCTTTCCTGAGGCCACCAGAGAGGGTCCCTGAGGTCCCCGACGTAAGTCGAGAGCACCTGCCGCAACTCGAGAAAATCCAGGAGATTCTCCCCTCCAGGTGAGATGAGGCCCATTTCCGCTGAGGCGTCTCGAGGCTAATCACACCTAAACTCTGGAACTTCCAAAGGGTCCTTCACACCCATGCTGCAACTCAAGAAGTTCCACGACATACCCGACTCCACTGGAGAGGAATCACGAGAGTCCCGCCCACATCCAGAGGAGCCCCGTTTTCCGCCTCCTAGCTCGAGAGGACGGATCCTTTCCCCGCGTTGTCGGGAAAGAATTCCCGGCGTTCCCATTGCATCTCAAGTGGAGGCGCTCTCCACAGGAAAGGCGAGAGGAACTCCAGGGACGTGTCACCATTCCCAGAGTCCCCCAGATGCCTCAGTCCATTCCAGGGAAATCAGTTTTCCCTGCACTGCCTCGACTTTCAAGCCGAGGATCGACTCACAACACGGTGGCACGTGGGACAGCCCTGTGGGAAAGCCTCAGGGGGGAAAGCCTTTTGGGAAAGCCTCGAGGGAATGCCCCAGATCCCTTGTTCCACGCGAAGGGAAGCGTGACATTGCTGCTACAGCTCGGGAGTAAAGGGCACGTGCATGACCCAACTCGAGACGAGGATTGACTTCCCTGGGGAGATTCCAGAAGTACCCAAAGATCCATGTCAGCACTGGAGAGGAATCCTCAGGTCCTGGCACCGACTCCACACAAGGTCTTAGGCCCCGATATCGACTGGAGAGGAATCCCGAGAGACCCCCCGAGTAACTCGCAAGGAAATTTCCTTTACCGATGCCACCAGGGCGCGTCCCTGAGGTCCCCGTCGTAAGTCCAGTGCACCTGACACAACTCGAGAAAATCCAAGAGGTTCTGCCCTCCAGGCGAGATGAGGCCCATTTCCGCTGAGGCGTCCTGAGTCTAATCACACCTGACCTCTGGAACTTCCAAAGGATCATTCACACCTTTGCTGCAACTCAAGAAGTTCCCTGACATACCCGTCTCCACTCAAAGAGGAAGCACGAGAGTCCCGACCACATCCAGAGGAGGCCCGTTTCCACCTCCTAGCTCGAGAGGAGGGATCCTTTCCCTGCTTGCTCGAGAAAGAATTCCCGGCGTTCCTGTCGCAACTCAAGAGGAGGCGCTCTCCACAGGAAAGGCGAGAGGAACTCCGGGGTCATGCCAGCATTCCAGAGTCCCCCAGATGTCTCAGTCCATTCCAGGGAAACCTGTTTTCTCTGCACTGTTTTGACTTTCAAGCCGAGGATAGACTCACACCACGGTGGCACGTGGGACAGCCCTGTGGGAAAGCCTCGTGGGAAAGCCTCGAGGGAATGCCACAGATCCCTTGTTCCACGTGAAGGAAAGGGTGACACTGCGGCTACAGCTCGGGAGGAAATCGCACGTGCATGCCACCCCTCGAGACGAGGACTGACTCCGCTGGGGAGACTCCAGAAGTACCCCAAGATCCATGTCAGAACTGGAGAGGAAACCTCAGGTCTGGCACGACTCCACACAAGGTCTTAGGCCCCGATATCGACTGGAGAGGAATCCGAGAGACCCCCCGAGAGGCCCCCGAGCAACTCGCAAGGGGACTGGCCTTTCCTGAGGCCACCAGAGCGGGTCCCTGAGGTCCCCGTCGTAAGTCGAGAGCACCTGCCTTAACTCGAGAAAATCCAGGAGGTTCTCCCCTCCAGGCGAGATGAGGCCATTTCCGCTGAGGCGTCTCGAGGCTAATCACACCTAAACTCTGGAACTTCCAAAGGGTCCTTCACACCCTTGCTGGAACTCAAGAAGTTCCGCAACATTCCCCGACTCCACTCGAGAGGAAGCACGAGAGTCCCGCCCACATCCAGAGGAGCCCCGTTTCCGCCTCGTAGCTCGAGAGGAGGGGGATCCTTTCCCTGCGTGTCGGGAAAGAATTCCCGGCGTTCCGTCACATCTCAAGAGGAGGCGCTAACCACAGGAAAGGCGAGAGGAACTCCAGGGTCGTGCCACCATTCCCAGAGTCGCCCCAGATGTCTCAGTCCATTCCAGGGAAACCTGTATTCCCTGCACTGCCTCAAACTTTCAAGCCGAGGATCGACTCACACCACGGTGGCACGTGGGACATCCCAGTGGGAAAGCCTCGTGGGAAAACCTCGTGGGAAAGCCTCGAGGGAAAGCCACAGATCCCTTGATCCACTCGATGGGAAGCGTGACACTGCTGCTACAGCTGGGGAGGAAAGCGCATGTGCATGCCCCCACTCGAGACGAGGACTGACTCCCCTGGGGAGACTCCAGACGTACCCCAAGATCCATGTCAGCACTGGAGAGGATTCCTCAGGTTCCGGCACTGACTCCACACAAGGTCTTAGGCCCCAGCATCGACGGAGAGGAAACCCGAGAGGCCCCGGAGGCCACCGAGAAACTCGAATGGGGACTGGCCTTTCCTGAGGCCACCAGAGAGGGTCCCTGAGGTCCCCGACGTAAGTCGAGAGAGCACCTGCCGCAACTCGAGAAAATCCAGGAGGTTCTCCCCTCCAGGCGAGATGAGGCCCATTTCCGCTGAGGCGTCTCGAGGCTAATCACACCTAAACTCTGGAACTTCCAAAGGGTCCTTCACACCCATGCTGCAACTCAAGAAGCTCCACGACATACCCGACTCCACTCGAGAGAAGCACGAGAGTCCCGCCCATATCCAGAGGAGCCCCGTTTCCGCCTCCTAGCTCGAGAGGCGGATCCTTTCCCCGGGTTGTCGGGAAAGAATTCCCGGCGTTCCCATCGCATCTCAAGTGGAGGCGCTCTCCACAGGAAAGGCGAGAGGAACTCCAGGGACGTGCCACATTCCCAGAGTACCCCAGATGTCTCAGTCCATTCCAGGGAAACCTGTTTTCCTTGCACTGCCTCGACTTTCAAGCCGAGGATCCACTCACACCACGGTGGCACGTGGGACAGCCCTGTGGGAAAGCCTCGTGGGAAAGCCCTCGAGGGAAAGCCTTGTGGGAAAACCTCGAGGAAAGCCACAGATGCCTTGATCCACGCGAAGGGAAGCGTGACACTGCTGCTACAGCTCGGGAGGAAAGCGCACGTGCATGCCCCCTCTCGAAACGAGGACTGACTCACCTGGGGAGACTCCAGAAGTACCCCAAGATCCATGTCATCACTGGAGAGGAATCCTCAGGTTCCGGCACCGACACCGCACAATGTCTTAGGCCTGGGCATCGATGGGAGAGGAATCCCGAAAGGCCCCCGAGCAACTCGCATGGGGACTGGCCTTTCCTGAGGCCACCAGAGCGGGTCCCTGAGGACCCCGTCGTAAGTCGAGAGCGCCTGCCGCAACTCGATAAAATCCAGGAGGTTCTCCCTTCCAGGCGAGATGAGGCCCATTTCTGCTGAGACGTCTCGAGGCTAATCACACCTAACCTCTGGAAGTTCCAAAGGGTCCTTCACACCCTTTCTGCAACTCAAGAAGTTCCCCCGACATACCCGTTTCCACTCCAGAGGAAGCACGAGAGTCCGCCCACATCCAGAGGAGCCCCATTTCCGCCTCATAGCTCGATAGGAGGCATCCTTTCCCTGCGTGGTCGTGAAAGAATTCCCGGCGTTCCCGTTACATCTCAAGAGGGGGCGCTCTCCACAGGAAAGGCGAGAGAAACTCCAGTGTGGTCCACCTTTCCCAGATCCCCCAGATGTCTCAGTCCATTCCACGGAAGCCTGTTTTCTCCGGCACTGCCTCAACTTTCAAGCCGAGGATCGACTGACACCACGGTGGCACGTGGGACATCACTGTGGGAAAGCGTCGTGGGAAGCCTGGTGGGAAAGCGTCGTGGGAAAACCTCGTGGAAAGCCTCGAGTGAAAGCCACTGATTCTAGGATACACGGGAAGGGAAGCGTGACACTGCTGCTACAGCTCGGGAGGAAAGCGCACGTGCATGCCCCCACTCGAGACAAGGCCTGACTCCCCTGAGGAGACTCCAGAAATACCCCAAGGTCCATGTCAGCACTGGAGAGGAATCCTCAGGTTCCGACACCGACTCCACACAAGGTCTTAGGCATCGGCATCGGCAGGAGAGGAATCCCAAGAGGCCCCCTAGCAACTCGCATGGGGACTGGCGTTTCCTGAGGCCACCAGAGCGGGTCCCTGAGGTCCCCGTCGTAAGTCGAGAGCACCTGCCGCAACTCGAGAAAATCCAGGAGGTTCTACCCACCAGGTGAGATGAGGCCCATTTCCGCTGAGGTGTCTCGAGGCTAATCACACCTAACCTCTGGAACTTCCAAAGGGTCCTTCACACCCTTGCTGCAACTCAAGAAGATCCCTGACATACCAGTCTCCACCCGAGAGGAAGCACGAGAGTCCCACTCACATCCAGAGGAGCCCCCGTTTCCGCCTCCTAGCTCGAGAGGAGGGATCCTTTCCCTGCGTGGTCGGGAAAGAATTCCCGGCGTTCCCGTCGCATCTCAAGAGGAGGCGCTCTCCACAGGAAAGGCGAGAGGAACTCCAGGGTCGTGCCACCATTCCCAGAGTCCCCCCAGATGTATCAGTCCCATTCCAGGGAAACCTGTTTTGCCTGTACTGCCTCGACTTTCAAGCCGAGGATCAGCTCACACAACGGTGGCACGTGGGACAGCCCTGTGTGAAAGCCTCGTGGGAAAGCGTCGTGGGAAAGCCTCGAGGAAAAGCCCCTGATGACTTGATCCACGCGAAGGGAAGCGTGACTCTGCTGCTCCCAGCTCGGAAGGAAAGCGCACGTGCATGCCCCCTACTCGAGACGAGGACTGACTCCCCTTGGGAGACTCCAGAAGTACACCAAGATCCATGTCATCACTGGAGAGGAATCCTCAGGTTCCGGCACTGACACCACACAAGGTCTTAGGCCCCAGCATTAAACGGGAGAGGAATCCCGAGAGGCCCCAGAGCAACTCGCATGGGGACTGGCCTTTCCTGAGGCCACCAGAGCGAGTCCTGAAGTCCCCATCGTAAGTCGAGAGCACCTGCCGCAACACGAGAAAATGCAGGAGGTTCTCCCCTCCAGGTGAGATGAGGCCCATTTCCGCTGAGGCGTCTCCAGGATATTCACCTAACCTCTGGAACTTCCAAAGGGTCCTTCACACCCTTGCTGCAACTCAAGAAGTTCCCCGACATACCCGTCTTCACTCGAGAGGAAGCACGAGAGTCCCGCCCACATCCAGAGGAGCCAGGTTTCCGCCTGCTAGCTCGAGAGGTGAGATTCTTCCCTGAGTGGTCGGGAAAGAATTCCCAGCGTTCCCGTCCCATCTCAAGAGGAGGCACTCTCTACAAGAAAGGCGAGAGGAACTCCAGGGTCGTGCCACCATTCCCAGAGTCCCCCAGATGTCTCAGTCCATTCCAGGGAAACCTGATTTCCCTGCACTGCCTCAACTTTCAAGCCGAGGATCGACTCACACCACGGTGGCACGTGGGACAGCCCTGTGGGAAAGCCTCTTGGAAATGCCTCGTGGGAAAGCTCCTGATCCGTTGATCCACGCGAAGGGAAGCGTGACACTGCTGCTACAGTTCGGGAGGAAAGCGCACGTGCATGTCACCACTCGAGACGAGGACTGGCACCCCTGGGGAGACTCCAGAAGTACCTCAAGATTCATGTCAGCACTGGAGAGGAATCGTCAGGTTCCAGCACCGACTCTACACAAGGTCTTAGGCCCCGGCATCGACGGGAGAGGAATCTCGAGAGGCCCCCGAGCAACTCTAATGGGGACTGGCCTTTCCTGAGGCCACCAGAGCGGCTCCCTGAGGTCCCTGGCGTAAGTTCAGAGCACCTGCCGCAACTCGAGAAAATCCAGGAGGTTCTCCCCTCCAGGCGAGATGAGGCCCATTTCCGCTGAGGCGTCTCGAGGCTAATCACATCTAACATCTGGAGCTTCCAAAGGGTCCTTCAAACCCTTGCTGCAACATAAGAAGTTCCCCGACATACCCGTCTCCCACTCAGAGGAAGCACGAAAGTCCCACCCACATCGACAGTAGCCCCGTTTCCGCCTCCTACCTCGAGAGGAGGGATCCTTTCCTGCGTGCTCGGGAAAGAATTCCCGGCGTTTCCGTCGCATCTCAAGAGGAGACGCTCTCCACAGGAAATGGCGAGACGAACTCCAGGGTCGTGCCACCATTCCCAGAGTCCCCCAGATGACTCCGTCCATTCCAGGGAAACCTCTTTTCCCTGCACTGCCTCGACTTTCAAGCCGAGGATCGACTCACACCACTGTGGCACGTGGGACAGCCCTGTGGGGAAAGCCTTGTGGGAAAGCCTCGTGGGAAAGCCTCGAGGGAAAGCCACAGATGCCTTGATCCACGCGAAGGGAAGCGAGACTCTGCTGCTACAGCTCTGGAGGAATGCGCACGCTGCATGCCCCCACTCGGGACGAGGACTGACTCCCCTGGGGAGACTCCAGAAGTACCGCCAGGATCCATGTCAGCACTGGACAGAAATCCTCAGGTTCCGGCACCCGACTCCACACAAGATCTTAGGCCCCGGCATCGACGAGAGAGGAATCCCGAGAGGCCCCGAGCAACTCGCATGGGGACTGGCCTTTCCTGAGGCCACCAGAGTGACTCCCCAGGGGAGTGGGTCCCTAGCAGTGTCATGCTTCCCTTCGCGTTGATCAAGGGATCTGTGGCTTTCCCTCGAGGCTTTCCCACGAGGCTTTCCCAGTGGGCTGTCCCACGTGCCACCGTGGTGTGAGTCGATCCTAGGCTTGAAAGTCAAGGCAGTGCAAGGAAAACAGGTTTCCCTGGAATGGACTGAGACATCTGTGGGACTCTGGGAATGGTGGCACGACACTGGAATACCTCTCTCGTTTCCTGTGGGAGAGTACCCCGAGCAACTTGCATGGGGACTGGCCTTTTCATGAGGCCAACAGAGCGGGTCTCTGAGGTCCAAGTCGTAAGTCGAGAGCTCCTGCTGCAACTCGAGAAAATCCAGAAGGTTCTCCCCTCCAGGCGAGATGTGGCCCATATCCGATGAGGGCGTCTCGAGGCTTATCAACAAGCGTCTGGAACTAACAAACGGGCCTTAAAACCCTAGCTGCAACTCAAGAAGTTCCCCGAAATACACCTCTCCACTCGAGAGGAAGCAGGAGAGTCCCGCCCACATCCAGAGTAGTCCCGTTACTGCCTCCTAGCTCGAGAGGAGGGATCTTTCCCTGCGTGGTCGGTCAAGTATTCCCGGAGTTCCCGACTCATCTCAAGAGGAGGCGCTATCCACAGGAAAGGCGAGAGGAACTCCAGATTCGTGCACCCCCATTCCCAGAGTCCCCCAGATGTCTCAGTCCATTCCAGGGAAACCTGTTTCCCTACACTGCCTCGACTTTTAGGACGAGGATCCACTCAAACCACGGTGGCACTTGGCACAGCCCTTAGGGAAATCTCGAGGGAAAGCCACAGATCCCTTGATCCATGCGAAGAGAAGCGTGACACTGCTGCTACAGCTTGGGAGGAAAGCGCACGTGCATGCCTCCACTCGAGATGAGGACTGACTCCCTGGGGAGACTCCAGAAGTACCCAAGATCTATGTCAGCACTGGAGAGGAATCCTCAGGTTCCGGCACCGACTCCACACAAGGTCTTAGACCCCGGCATCGACGGGGAGAGAAATCCCGAGAGGCCCCTGAGCAACTCGCATGGGGACTGGCCTTACCTGAGGCCACCAGAGCGGGTCCCTGAGGTCCCATCGTAAGTCGAGAGCACCTGCACCAACTCGAGAAAATGCAGGAGGTTCTCCCCTCCAGGGGAGATGAGGCCCATTTCCCTCGAGGCGGTCCCCAGGCTAATTACACCTAACCTCTGGAACTTCAAAGGGTCCTTCACACCATTGCTGCAACTCAAGAAGTTCCCCGACGTACCCGTCTCCACTCGAGAGGAAGCACGAGAGTCCCGCCACATCCAGAGGAGCCCCGGTTTC
>NW_017194578.1:0-9272 GCF_001704415.2 Capra hircus
CTCGCCTTTCCTGTGGAGAGCGCCTCTCTTGAGATGCAATGGGAACGCGGGGAATTCTTTCCCCCACGCAGGGAAATGATTCCTCCTCTCGAGCTAGAGACGAAATGGGGCTCCTCGTTTGTGGGCGGGACTCTCGTGCTTCCTCTCGAATGGAGACGGGTATAACGGGGAACTTCTGAGTTGCAGCAAGGGTGTGAGGACCCTTTGTAAGTTCCAGATGTTAGATGTGATTAGCCTCAAGACGCCTCAGCGGAAATGGGCCTCATCTCGCCTGGAGGGGAGAACCTCTTGGATTTTCTCGAGTTGCGACAGGTGCTCTCGTCTTACGTCGGGATCTCAGGGACCCGCTCTGGTGGCCTCAGGAAAGGCCAGTCCCCATGCGAGTTGCTCGGGGGCCTCTCCGGATTCCTCTCCCGTCGATGCCGGGCCTAAGAACTTGTGTGGAGTCGGTGCCAGAACCTGAGGTTTCCTCTCCAGTGCTGACATGGATCTTGGGGTACTTCTGGAGTCTCCCAGGGAAGTCAGTCCTCGTCTCGAGTGGGGGCATGCACCTGCGCTTTCCTCCCGAGCTGTAGCAGCAGTGTCACGCTTCCCTTCTCGTGGATCAAGGGATCTGTGGCTTTCCCTTGAGGCTTTCCCTGGAGGCTTTCCCAGAATGTTTTCCCACAGGGCTGTCCCACGTGCCACCCTGGTGTGAGTCGATCCTCGGCTTGAAAGTCGAGGCAGTGCAGGGAAAACAGGTTTCCCTGGAATGGACTGAGACATCTGGGGGACTCTGGGAATGGTGGCACGACCCTGGAGTTCCTCTCGCCTTTCCTGTGGAGAGCGCCTCCTCTTGAGATGCGACGGCAACGCGGGGAATCTTTCCCCACGACGCAGGGAAAGGATCCCTCCTCTCGAGCTAGGAGGCGGAAACGGGGCTCCTCTGGATGTGGGCGGGACTCACGCGCTTCCTATTGAGTGGAGACGGGTATATCGCGGAACTTCTTGATTTGCAGCAAGGGTGTGAAGGACCCTTTGGAAGTTCCAGAGGTTAGGTGTGATTAGCCTCCAGAGGCCTCAGCGCAAATGAGCCTCATCTCTCCTGGAGGGGAGAACCTCCTGGATTTTCTCGAGTTCCGGCAGGTGCTCTCGACTTACGACGGGGACCTCAGGGACCCGCTCTGGTGGCCTCAGGAAAGCCCAGTCCCCATGCGAGTTGCTCGGGGGCCTCTCGCGATTCCTGTCCCGTCGATGCTGGGGCCTAAGACGATGTGTGGAGTCGGTGCCGGAACCTGAGGATTCCTCTCCAGTGCTGACATGGATCTTGGGGTACTTCGGAGTCTCCCCAGGGGAGTCAGTCCTCATTCGAGTGGGGGCATTAAAGAGCGCTTTCCTTCCGAGCTGTAGCAGCAGTGTCATTCTTCCCTTCGCGTGGATCAAGGGATCAGTGGCTTTCCCTCGAGGCTTTCCCATGAGGCTTTCTCACGAGGCTTTCCCACAGGGCTGTCACACGTGCCACCGTGCTGTGAGTCGATCCTCGGCTTGAAAGTCGAGGCAGTGCAGGGAAAACAGGTTTCCCTGGAATGGACTGAGATATCTGGGGTACTCTGGGAATGGTGGCACGACCCTGGAGTTCCTCTCACCTTTCCTGTTGAGAGCACCTCCTCTTGAGTTGTGACGGGAAGACCGGGAATTCTTTCCCGACCACGCAGGTAAAGGATACCTCCTCTCTAGCTGTGAGGCGGAAACGGGTTCCTTGGATGTGGGCGGGACTCTCGTGCTTCCTCTCGAGTGGAGACAGGTATGTCGGGGAACTTCTTGAGTTGCAGCAAGGGTGTGAAGAACCCTTTGGAAGTTCCAGAGGTTTAGGTGTGATTAGCCTCGAGACGCCTCAGCGGAAATGGGCCTCATCTCGCCTGGAGGGGAGAACCTCCTGGATTTTTTCGAGTTGGGACAGGTGATATCGACTTAAGACGGGGCCTGAGGGACCCGCTCTGGTGGCCTCAAGAAAGGCCATTCCCCATGCGAGTTGCTCGGGGCCTCTCGGGATTCCTCTCCCGTCGATGCCGGGCCTAAGACCTTGTGTGGATTCGGTGCTGGAACCTGAGGATTCCTCTCCAGTGCTGACATGGATCTTGGCATCCTTAAAGGCGAGATGAGCCCCATTTCCGCTGAGGCATCTCGAGGCTAATCACACCTAACCTCTGGAACTTCCAAAGGGTCCTTCACACCCTTGCTGCAACTCAAGGAGTTCTCTGACATACCCGTCTCCACTCGAGAGTATCAAGATCTTCCCGCCCACTTTCAGAGGAACACTGTTTCCACCTCATAGCTCGAGAGGGATCCTTTCCCTGCTGGTCTGGAAAGCATTCCCGGCGTTCCAGTCGCATCTCAAGAGGAGGCCCTCTCCACAGGAAAGGCTAGAGAAACTCCAGGGTCGTTCCACCATTCCAGAGTCCCCCAGATGTCTCTGTCAATTCCAGGGAAACCTGTTTTCCCTGCACTGCCTCGACTTTGAAGCCGAAGATCGACTCACACCACGGTGGCACGTGGGACAGCCCTGAGGAAAATCCTCGTGGGAAAGCCTCATTGGAAAGCCTCCAGGGAAAGCCACAGATCCCTTGATCCACGCGAAGGGAAGCACGACACAGCCGCTACAGCTCGGAGGAAAGCGACGTGCATGCCCCACTCGAGACGAGGACTGACTCCCCTGGGGAGACTCCAGAAGTACCCCAAGATCCATATCACACTGGAGAGGAATCCTCAGGTTCCGGTACCGACTCCACACAAGGTCTTAGGCCCCGGCATCGACGGGAGAGGAATCCCGAGAGGCCCGAGCAACTCGCATGGGGACTGGCCTTTCCTGATGCCACAAGAGCGGGTCCCTGAGGTCCCCGTCGTAAATCGAGAGCACCTGCCGCAACTCGAGAAAATCCAGGAGGTTCTCCCCTCCAGGCGAGATGAGGCCCATTTCCACTGATGCGTCTCGAGGCTAATCACACCTAATCTCTGGAACTTCCAAAGGGTCATTCACAAACTTGCTGCAACTCAAGAAGTTCCCCGACATACCCGTCTCCACTCGAGAGGAAGCACGAGAGTTCCGCCACATCCAGAGGAGCCCCGTTTCCGCCTCCTAGCTCGAGAGGAGGGATCCTTTCCCTGCGTGGTCTGGAAAGAATTCTGGGCGTTCTCGTCGCATCTCAAGAGGAGGCGCTCTCCACAGGAAAGGCGAGAGGAACTCCAGAGTCGTGCCACCATTCGCAGAGTCCCGAGATGTCTCAGTCCATTCCAGGGAAACCTGCTTTCAATGCACTGCCTCGACTTTCAAGCCGAGGATCGACTCACACCACGGTGGCACGTGGGACAGCCCTTTGGGAAAGCCTCTTGGGAAAGCCTCGAGGGAAAGCCACAGATCCCTTGATACATGAGAAGGGAAGCGCGACACTGCTGCGAAAGCTCGGGAGAAAGCGATCGTGCATACCCCTCTGGAGACGAGGACTGACTCCCTTGGGGAGACTCCAGAAGTACCCCAAGATCCATGTCAGCACTGGAGAGGAATCCTCAGTTCCGGCACCGACTTGACACTAGGCTTAGGCCCCGGCATCGACGGAGAGGAATCCCGAGAGGCCCCGAGCAACTCGCATGTGGACTGGCCTTTCCTGAGGCCACCACAGCGGGTCCCTGATGTCCCCGACGTAAGTCGAGAGCACCTGCCGCAACTCGAGAAAATCCAGGAGGTTCTCCCCTCCAGGCGAGATGAGGCCCATTTCCGCTGAGGCGTCTCAGGCTAATCACACCTAACCTCTGGAACTTCCAAAGGGTCCTTCAACCCTTGCTGCAACTCAAGAAGTTCCCCGACATACCCGTCTCCCCTCGAGAGGAAGCACGAGAGTCCTGCCCACATCCAGAGGAGCCCCGTTTCCGCCTCCTAGCTCGAGAGGAGGGATCCTCTCCCTGCGTGGTGGGGAAAGAATTCCGGCGTTCCCGTCGCATCTCAAGAGGAGGCGCTCTCCACAGGAAAGGCGAGAGGAACTCCAGGTCGTGCCACCATTCCCAGAGTCCCCCAGATGTCTCAGTCCATTCCAGGGAAAACTGTTTTCCCTGCACTGCCTCGACTTTCAGGACGAGGATCGACTCACACCACGGTGGCACGTGCGACAGCCCTGTGGTAAGGCCTCGTGGGAAAGCCTCGTGGAAAGCTCGAGGGAAAGCCACAGATCCCTTGATCCATGCGAAGGGAACCGCGATACTGCTGCTACAGCTCGGGAGGAAAGCGCACGTGCATTCCCCCTCTCGAGACGAGGACTGACTCCCCTGGGGAGACTCCAGAAGTAACCCAAATCCTTGTCAGCACTGGAGAGGAATGCTGAGTTTCCGGCACAGACTCCACACAAGATCTTAGGCCCTGGCATCGACGGGAGAGGAATCCCGAGAGGCCCACGTGGAACGCCATGCGGAATGTCCTTTCCTGAGGCCACCAGAGCGGGTCCCTGCGGTCCCCGTCGTAAGTAGAGAGCACCTGCCGCAACTCGAGAAAATCCAGGAGGGTTCTCAACTCCAGGCGAGATGAGGCCGATTTCCGCTGAGGCGTCTCGAGGCTAATCACACCTAACCTCCGGAACTACAAAAGGGTCCTTCACACCCTTGCTGAAACTCAAGAAGTTCCCCGACATACCCGTCTCCACTCGAGAGGAAGCACGAGAGTCCCGCCCACATCCACAGGAGCCCCGTTTCCGCCTCCTAGCTCGAGAGGATCGATCCTCTCCCTGCGTGGTGGGGAAAGTAATCCCGGCGTTCCCGTCGCATCTCAAGAGGAGGCTCTCTCCACAGGAAAGGCGAGAGGAACTCCAGTGTCGTGCCACCATTCCCAGAGTCCCCCAGATGTCTCAGTCCATTCCAGGGAAACTTGTTTTCCCTGCACTGCCTCGAATTTCAGGACGAGGATCGACTCACATCACGGTGGCACGTGGGACAGACCTGTGGGAAAACCTCATGGAAATCCTCCTGGGAAAGCCTCGAGGGAAAGCCACAGATCCCTTGATCCACGCGAAGGGAAGCGCAACACTGCTGCTACAGCTAGGGAGGAAAGCGCACGTGCATGGCCCCAATAGAGATGAGGACTGACTCCCCTGGGGAGACTACAGGAGTACCCCAAGATCCATGTCAGCACTGGAGAGGAATCCTCAGGTTCCGGCACCGACTCCACACAAGGTCTTATTCCCCGGCATCGACGGGAGAGGAATCCCGAGAGGCCCCAGAGCAACTCGCATGGGGTCTGGCCATTCCTGAGGCCACCAGAGCGGGTCCCTGAGGTCACTGTCGTAAGTCGAGAGCACCTGCCGCCACTCGAGGAAATCCAGGAGGCTCTCCCCTCCAGGCGAGGTGAGGCCCATTTCCGCTGAGGCGTCTTGAGGCTAATCACATCTAACCTCTGGAACTTCCAAAGGGTCCTTCATACCCTTGCTGCAACTCAAGAAGTTCCCTGACATACCCGTCTCCACTCGAGAGGAAGCACGAGAGTCCCGCCCACATCCAGAGGAGCCCCGTTTCTGCTTCCTAGCTCGAGAGGAAGGATCCTTTCCCTCCCTGGTCGGGAAAGAAATTCCGGTGTTCCCGTCGCATCTCAAGAGGAGTGGCTCTCCACAGGAAAGGCGAGAGGAACTCCAGGGTCGTGCCACCATTCCCAGAGTACCCCGATGTCTCAGTCCATTCCTGGGAAAACTGTTTTCCCTGCACTGCCGACGACTATCAAGCCGAGGATCCACTCACACAACGGTGGCACCTGGGACAGCCCTGTGGAAAGCCTCATGGAAAGCCTCCTGGAAAGCTCGAGAGAAAGCCACAGATCCCTGAGGCACGCGAAGGGAAGCGTGACACTGCTGCTACAGCTCGCGAGGAAGCGCACGTCCATGCCCTCACTCGAGATGAGGACTGACTCACCTGGGGGAGACTCCAGAAGTACCCAAGATCCATGTCATCACTGGAGAGGAATCTCAGGTTCCGGCACCGACTCCACACAAGATCTTAGGCCCCGGCATCACCGGGAGAGGAATCCCGAGAGGCCCCCTAGCAACTCGCATGCGGACTGGCCTTTCCTGAGGCCACCAGAGCGGTCCCTGTGGTCCCGTCGGAAGTCGAGAGCACCTGCCGCAACTCGAGAAAATGCAGGAGGTTCTACCTCCAGGCGAGATGAGGCCCATTCCGGACAGGCGTCTTGAGGGTAATCATATCTAACCTCTGGAACTTCGAAAGGGTCCTTCACACCCTTGCTGCAACTCAAGAAGTTCCCTGACATACCCGTCTCCACTCGAGAGGAAGCACGAGAGTCCCGCCACATCCAGAGGAGCCCCGTTTCTGCCTCCTAGCTCGAGAGGAGGGATCCTTTCCTGCGTGTCGGGAAAGAATTCCCGGTGTTCCCGTTGCATCTCAAGAGAAGGCGCTCTTCACAGGAAAGGCGAGAGTAACTCCAGGGTCGTGCCACCATTCCCAGAGTCCCCCAGATATCTCAGTCATTCCAGGGAAAACTGTTTTCCCTGCACTGCCTCGACTTTCAAGGCGAGGATCGACTCACACAAAGGTGGCACGTGGGACACCATGTGTGAAAGCCTCATGGAAATCCTCCTGGGAAAGCCTCGAGGGAAAGCCACAGATCCCTTGATCCTCGGGAAGGGTAGCGTGACACTGCTGCTACAGCTAGGGAGGAAAGCGCACGTGCATGCCCCCACTCGAGACGAGGACTGACTCCCCTGGGGAGACTCCAGAAGTACCCCAAGATCCATGTCAGCACTGGAGAGGAATCCTCAGGTTCCGGAACCGACTCCACACAAGGTCTTATTCCCCGCATCGACGGGAGAGGAATCCCGAGAGGCCCCCGAGCAACACGCTTGGGGACTGGCCTTTCCTGAGTCCACCAGAGCGGGTCCCTGAGGTCCGCGTCGTAAGTCGAGAACACCTGCCGCAACTCGAGAAAATCCAGGAGTTTCTCCCCTCCAGGCGAGATGAGGCCCATTTCCGCTGAGGCCTCTCGAGGCTAATCACATCTAACATCGGGAAATTCCAAAGGGTCCTTCACACCCTTGCTGCAACTCAAGAAGTTCCCCGACATACCCGTCTCCACTCGAGAGGAAGCACGAGAGTCCCGCCCACATCCAGAGGATCCCCGTTTCCGCCTCATAGCTCGAGAGAAGGGATCCGTTTCCTGCGTGGTGGGGAAAGAATTCCCCGTGTTCCCGTCGCATCTCAAGTGGACGCCCTCTCGACAGGAAAAGCGAGCGGAACTCCAGGGTCGTGCCACCATTCCCAGCGTCCCCAGATGTCTCAGTCCATTCCAGGGAATCCTGTTTTCCCTGCACCGCCTCGACTTTCAAGCCGAGGATCGAGTCACACCACGGTGGCACGTGGGACAGCCCTGTGGGAAAGCGTCGTGGGAAAGCCTCGAGGGTAAGCCACAGATCCCTTGATCCATGCGAAGGGAAGCATGACACTGCTGCTACTGTTCGGGAGGAAAGCGCCCGTGCATGCCCTGACTCGAGACGAGGACTGACTCCCCTGGGGAGACTCCAGAAGTACCCAAGATCCACGTCAGCAGTGGAGAGGAATCCTCAGGTTCCGGCACTGACTCCGCACAAGATTTTAGCCCCGGCAACGACGGGAGAGGAATCCTGAGAGGCCCGCAAGCAACTCGCATGGGGACTGGCCTTTCCTGAGCCACCAGAGCGGGTCCCTGAAGTCCCCGTCGTAAGTCGAGAGCACCTGCTGCAACTCGAGAAAATCCAGGAGGTTCTCCCTTCCAGGCGAGATGAGGCCTACTTCCGCTGAGGCGTCTCGAGCCTAATAACACCTAATATCTGGAACTTCCAAGGGGTCCTTCACACCCTTGCTGCAACTCAAGACGTTCCCCGACATACCCGTCTCCACTGGAAAGGAAGCACGAGAGTTCCTCCCACATCAGAGGAGCTCCGTTTCCGCCTCCTAGCTCCAGAAGAGGGATCCTTTCCCTGCGTGTTCGGGAAAGAATTCCCGGCGTTCCCGTCTCATCTAAAGAGGTGTTCTCCATAGGAAAGGCGAGAGGAACTCCAGGGTCGTGCCACCATTCCAGAGTCCCCAGATTGCTCAGTCCATTCCAGGGAAACCTGTTTTCCCTGCACTGCCTCGACTTTAAAGCCGAGGATCGACTCACACCACGGAGGAACGTGGGACAACCCTGTGGGAAAGCCTCGTGGGAAAGCTCGAGGAAAGCCACAGATCCCTTGATCCAAGCGAAAGGAAGCTTGACACTTCTGCTACAGCTCGGGAGGAAAGCGCACGTGCATGCCTCACTCGAGACGAGGACTGACTCCCCTGGGAGACTCCAGAAGTACCCCGAGGTCCATGTCAGCACTGGAGAGAAATCCTCAGTTACGGCACCGACTCCACACAATATCTTAGGCCCTGCATCTCCGGGAGGGAATCCCGAGAGGCCTCCGAGCAACTCGCATGGTACTGGCCTTTCCTGAGGCCACCAGAGCGGATCCCTGAGGTCCCTGTTGTAAGTCGAGAGCACCTGCCGCAACTCAAGAAATCCAGGAGGATCTCCCTTCCAGGCGAGATGAGGCCCATTTCCGCTGAGGCGTCTCGGGGCTAATCACACCTAACTCTGGAACTTCCAAAGGGTCCTTCAAACCCTTGCTGCAACTCAAGAAGTTCCCCGACTTACCCGTCTCTACTCGAGAGGAAGCACGAGATCCCGTCCACATCCAGAGGAGCCCCGTTCCGCCTCCTAGCTCGAGAGGAGGATCCTTTCCTTGCGTGGTGGGGAACGAATTCCCCGCGTTCCCGTCACATCTCAGGAGATGGCGCGCTCCACAGGAAAGGCGAGAGAACTCCAGGTCGTGCCACCATTCCAGAGTCCCCAGATGTCTCAGTCCATTCCAGGGAAACTGTTTTCCCTGCTCTGCCTCTACTTTCAAGCCGAGGATCGACTCACACCACGGTGCACGTGGACAGCCTGTGGGAAAGCCTCGTGGAAAGCCTCGTGGAAAGCCTCGAGGAAGCCAGATCCCTTGATCACCGAATGAAGTCGACACTGCTACAGTCGGGAGGAAACGCACGTGCATGCCCCACTCGAGAGAGACTGACTCCCTGAGGAACTCCAGAATACCCAAGATCCATGTCAGCACTGGGAAACCCTCAGGTTCGACACTGACTCCACACAAGTTTAGCCCAGCATCAACGGAGAGGAATCCCGAGAGGGCCCCGAGCAACTCGCATGGGGACTGGCTTTTGCCTTTCCTGCCACCAGAGCGGGTCCA
>NW_017194579.1:0-9272 GCF_001704415.2 Capra hircus
CCTGCCGCAACTCCGAGAATATCCAAGGGATGTCCTCCGTCCCCCCCAGCCGAGAAGAGGCCCATTTCCGCTGAGGCGTCTCGAGGCTAATCACAACTAACCTCTGGAACTTCCAAAGGTCCTTCACACCCTTGCTGCAACTCAAGAAGTTTCCCCGACATACCCGTCTCCACTCGAGAGGAAGCACGAGAGTCCCGCCCACATCCAGAGGAGCCCCGGTTCGTTCCTAGCTCGAGAGGAGGGATCCTTTCCCTGCGTGGTCGGAAAGAATTCCTGGCGTTCCCGTCGCATCTCAAGAGCAGGCGCTCTCCACAGGAAAGGCGAGAGGAACTCCACGGTCGTGCCACAATTCCCAGAGTCCCCCAGATGTCTCAGTCTATTACAGGGAAACCTGTTTTCCCTGCTCTGCCTCGACTTTCAAGCCGAGGGGTCGACTCACACCATGGTGGCAACGGACAACCTGTGGGAAAGCCTCGTGGGAAAGCCTCGAGGAAGCCCGAGGGAAACCACAGATCCGTTGATCCACGCGAAGGGAAGCGTGACACCTGCTGCTACAGCTCGGAGGAAAGCACACGTGCATGCCCCCACTCGAGACGAGGACTGTCTCCCCTGGGAGACTCCAAGTACCCCAAGATCCATGTCAGCACTGGAGAGGAATCCTCAGGTTCCCCACCGACTCCACACAACGTCTTAGGCCCCGGCATCAATGGGGGAGAATCCCGAGAGGCCCCGAGCAACTCGCATGGGACTGGCCTTTCCTGTGGCCACCAGAGCAGGTCCCTGAGGTCCCCGTCGTAAGTCGAGAGCACCTGCCACAACTCAAGAAAATCCTGGAGGTTCTGCCCTCCAGGTGGGATGAGGCCCATTTCAGCCTAGGCGTCTCGAGCTAATCACACCTAACCTCTGGAACTTCCATAGGGTCCTTCACACCTTCCTGAACTCAAGAATTCCCCACCTTACCCGTCTCCACTCGAGAGGAAGCACGAGAGTCCCGCCCACATCCAGAGAAGCCCCGTTTCCGCCTTCTAGTTCGAGGGCAGGGATCCTCTCCCCGCGTGGAGGGGAAAGAATTCCCGGCGTTCCGTCGCATCTCAAGAGGAGCCGCTCTCCATAGGAAAAGCAAGAGGAATTCCAGGGTCTTGCCACCATTCCCAGAGTCCCCCAGATGTCCCAGGCCATTCCAGGGAAACTGTTTTCCCTACACTGCCTCGACTTTCAACCCGAGGATCGACTCACACCTCGGTGGAACGTGGGACAGCCCTGTGGGAAAGCCTGGTGGGAAAGCCAAGAGGGAAAGCCACAGATCCCTTGATCCACGCAAAGGGAAGCGTGACACTGCTGCTTCACCTCGGGAGGAAAGAGCACTTGCATGCCCAACTCGTGACGAGGACTGACTCCCCTGGGGAGACTCCAGAAGTACCCCAAGAACTATGTCAGCACTGAAGAGGAATCCTCAGGTTCCGCCACCGACTTCACACAAGGTCTTAGGCCCCGGCATCGACGGGAGAGGAATCCCGAGAGGCCCCCGTGCAACTCGCATGGGGACTGGCCTTTCCTGAGGCCATCACAGCGTGTCCTGGGGGTCCCAGTCGTAAGTCGAGAGCACCTGCCGCAACTCGAGAAAATCCACGAGGTTCTCCCCTCCAGGCAAGATGAGGCCCGTTTCCGCTGCGGCATTTCGAGGCAAATCACACCTAAACCTCTAGAACTTCCAAAGGTTCCTTCACACCCTTTCTGCAACTCAGGAAGTTCCCCGACATACCCGTCTCCACTCGAGAGGAAGCACGAGAGTCCCTCCCACATCCAGAGGAGCCCCGTTTCCGCCTCCTAGCTCGAGAGGAGGGACCCTTCCCTGCGTGGTCGGGAAAGAATTCCCTGCGTTTCCGTCGCATCTCAAGAGGAGGCACTCTCCACATGAAAGGCGAGAGGAACTCCAGGGTCGTGCCACCATTCCCAGAGTCCCTCAGATGTCTCAGTCCATTCCAGGGAAACTTGTTTTCCCTGCACTGCCTCGACTTTCAAGCGAGGATCGACTCACACCACGGTGGCACGTGGGACAGCCCTGTGGGAAAGCCTCGTGGGAAAGCCCTCGAGGGAAAGCCACAGATCCGTTGATCCACCCGAAGGGAAGCGTGACACTGCTGCTACAGCTCGGGAGGAAAGGGCACGTGCATGACCCCACTCGAGACAAGGACTGACTCCCCTGGGGAGACTCCAGAATTACTCCAAGATCTATGTCAGCACTGGAGAGGAATCCTCAGTATCCGGCACCGACTCCACACACGGTCTTAGGCCCCGGCACCGACGAGAGAGGATTCCCGAGATGCCCCCGAGCAACTCGCATGGGGACTGGCCTTTCCTGAGGCCACCAGTCGTGTCCCTGAGGTTCCCGTCGTAAGTCAAGAGCACCTGCCGCAACTCGAGAAAATCCCGGAGGTTCTCCCTTCGACGCGAGATGAGGCCCATTTCCGCTGAGGCGTCTCCAGGCAAATCACAGCTAACCTCTGCAACTTTCAAAGGGTCCTTCACACCCTTTCTGCAACTCAAGAAGTTCCCCAACATACCCGTCTCGACTTGAGAGGAAGCACGAGAGTCCCGCCCACATCCAGAGGAACCCCGTTTCCGCCTCCTAGATCGATAGGAGTGAACCTTCCCCTGCGTGGTCGGGAAAGAATTCCCGGCGTTTCCGTCGCATCTCAAGAGGAGGCGCTTTCCCCAGGAAAGGCGAGAGGAACTCCAGGGTCGTGCCACCATTCCAGAGTCCCCCAGATGTCTCAGTCCATTCCAGGGAAACCTGTTTTCCCTGCACAGCCTGGACTTTCAAGCCGAGGATCGACTCACACCACGGTGGCACATGGGACAGCCCTGTGGGTAAGACTCGTGGGAAAGCCTCGTGGGAAAGCCTCGAGGGAAAGCTACAGATCCCTTGATCCATGGGAAGGGAAGTGCGACACTGCTGCTAAAGGTCGGGAGGAAAGCGAACGTGCATGCCCCCACTGGAGACGAGGACTGACTCCCTTGGGGAGACTCCAGAATTACCCCAAGATCCATGTCGGCACTGGAGAGGAACGCTCAAGTTCCGGCATCAACTCCACACAAGATCATAGGCCCCGGCATCGACGGGAGAGGAATCCGAGAGGCTCCCGTGCAACTCGCATGGGGACTCGACTTTCCTGAGGCCACCAGAGGCGGTCCCTGAGGTCCCTGTCGTAATTCTAGAGCAGCTGCCGGAACTCGAGAAAATCCAAGAGGTTCTCCCGTCAAGGCGAGATGAGGCCCATTTCCGCTGAGGCATCTCGAGGCAAATCACACCTAACCGCTGGAATTTCCAAAGGGTCCTTCACACCCTTGCTGCAACACAAGAAGTTCCCCGACATACCTGTCTCCACTCGAGAGGAAGCACGAGAGTCCCGCCCACATCCAGAGGAGCCCCGTTTCCGCCTCCTAGCTCGAGAGGAGAGATCCTTTTCCTGGGTGGTCGGGAAAGAATTCCCGGCGTTCCCGTCGCATCTCAAGAGCAGGCGCTCTCCACAGGAAAGGCGAGAGGAACTCCAGGGTTGTGCCACCATTTTCCAGAGTCCCCCAGATGCCTGAGTCCATTAGGGAAAACTGTTTTCCCTGCACTGCCTCGACTTTCAAGCCGAGGATCAACTCATACCACGGTGGCACGTGGGACAGCCCTGTGGGAAAGCCTCGTGGGAAAGCCTTGAGGGAAAGCCACAGATGCCTTGATCCACGTGAAGGGAACCGTGACACTGCTGCTGCAGCTCGGGAGGAAAGCGCACGTGCATGCCCCCACTCGAGACAAGGACTGACTCCCCTGGGGAGACTCCAGAATTACTCCAAGATCTATGTCAGCACTGGAGAGGAATCCTCAGTATCCGGCACCGACTCCACACAAGGTCTTAGGCCCCGGCACCGACGAGAGAGGATTCCCGAGATGCCCCCGAGCAACTCGCATGGGGAATGGCCTTTCCTGAGGCCACCAGAGCGGGTCGCTGAGTTCCCCCTCCTAAGTCCATAGCACTTGCTGCAACTTGAGAACATCCAGGAGGTTCTCCCTTCCAGGCGAGATGAGGACCATTTCCGCAGAGGTGTCTCTAGGCTAATCACACCTAAACCTCTGGAACTTACAAAGGGTCCTTCACACCCTTGCTGCAACTCCAAGAAGATCCCCAACATACCCGTCTCCACTCCAGAGGAAGCACGAGAGTCCCGCCCAAATTCAGAGGAGCCCGTTTCCGCCTCCTAGCTCGAGAGGAGAGATCCTTTCCCTCAGTGATCGGGAAAGAGTTCCCAGTGTTCCCGGCGCATCTCAAGAGGAGGCGATCTCCACAGGAAAGGCGAGAGGTACTCCAGGGTCGTGCCACCATTCCCTGAGTCTCCCAGATGTCTCAGTCCATTCCAGGGAAAACTTTTTTCCCTGCACTGCCTCTACTTTCAAGCCGAGGATCGACTCACACCACGGTGCATGTGGGACAGCCCTGTGGGAAAGCCTCGTGGGAAAGCCTCGAGGGAAAGCCACTGATCCTAGGATACACGGGAAGGGAAGCGTGACACTGCCTCTACAGCTCCGGAGGAAAGCGCACGTGCATGCCCCCACTCGAGTTGAGGACTGACTCCCCTGGGGAGACTCCAGAAGTAGCCCAATATCCATGTCAGCACTGGAGAGGAATCCTCAGGTTCAGGCACGACTCCACACAAGGTCTTAGGTCCCAGCATCGATGGGAGAGGAATCCCGAGAGGCCCCCGAGCAACGCGCATGTGGACTGGCCTTTCCTGAGGCCACCAGAGCGGGTCCCTGAGATCCCCGTCGTATGTCGAGAGCACCTGCAGCAACTGGAGAAAATCCAGGAGGTTCTCCCCTCCAGGCGAGGTGAGGCTCCTTTCTGTTGAGGCGTCTCGAGGCTAATCACACCTACCCTCTGGAACTTCCAAAGGGTCCTTCACACCCTTCCTGCAACTCAAGAAGTTCCCGGATATACCCGTCTCCACTCGAGAGGAAGCACGAGCGTCCCACCCACATCCAGAGGAGCCCCGTTACCGCCTCCTAGCTCGAGAGGTGGGATCCTTTCCCTGCAGGTTCGGGAAAGAATTCCCGGCATTCCTGTTGCATCTCAAGAGGAGGCGCTCTCCACCTGAAAGGCGAGAGGGACTCAAGGGTCGTGCCACCATTCCCAGAGTCCCGGAGATGACTCGGTCCATTCCAGGGAAACCTGTTTTCCCTGCACTGCCTCGACTTTCAAGCCGAGGATCGAATCACACCACGGTGGCCCGTGGGACAGCCCTGTGGGAAAGCCTCGTGGGAAACCCTTGTGGGAAACCTCGAGGGAAAGCCACAGATTCCCTGATCCACGCAAAGGGAAGCGTGACAAGCTGCTACAGCTCGGGAGGAAAGCAGACGTGCATGCCCGCACTCGCAACGAGGACCGACTCTCCTGCGGAGTCTTCAAAGTACGCCAAGATCCATGTCAGCACTGGAGAGGAATACGCAGTTTTCGGCACCGACTCCACACAAGGTCTTAGGCCCCGGGATCGACGGGAGAGGAATCCGAGAGGCCCCCTTGTAACTCGCATGGGGACTGGCCTTTCATGAGGGCACCAGAGTGGGTCCCTGAGATCCCCGTCGTATGTCGAGAGCACCTGCAGCAACTGGAGAAAATCCAGGAGGTTCTCCCCTCCAGGCGAAATGAGGCCCATTTCCGCTGAGGCGTCTCGAGGCTAATCATACCTAAAACCTGGAACTTCCAAAGGGTCCGTCACACCCTTGCTGCAACTCAAGAAGTTCCCTAACATACCCGTTTCCACTCGAGAGGAAAGCATGAGAGTCACGCCACATCCAGAGGAACCCCTTTTCCGCCTCCTAGCTCGAGAGGAGGGATCCTTTCCCTGCGTGATCGGGAAAGAATTCCCGACGTTCCCGTCGCATTTCAAGAGGAATCGATCTCCACGGACAGGCGAGAGGAACTCCAGGGTCGTGCCACAATTCCCAGAGTCCCCCAGATGTCTCAGTCCATTCCAGGGAACCCTGTTTTCCCTGCACTGCCTCAACTTTCAAGCCGAGGATCGACTCACACCAGGGTGGCACATGGGACAGCCCTGTGGGAAAGCCTCGAGGGAAAGCCATAGATTCCTTGATCCACGCGAAGGGAAGAGTGACACTGCTGCTACAGCTCGTGAGGAAAGCGGCACGTGCAAGCCCCCACTCGAGACGAGGACTTTCTCCCTTGGGAGACTCCAGAAGTCCCCAAGATAAATGTCAGACCTGGAGAGGAATCCTCAGGTTCCGGCACCGACTCCACACAAGGTCTTAGGACCCGGCATCGGACGGGAGAGGAATCCCGAGAGGCCCCCGAGCAACTCGCATGGGGACTGGCCTTTCCTGAGGCCACCAGAGCGGGTCCCTGAGGTCCCCGTCGTAAGTCGAGAGCACCTGCAGCAACTCGAGAAAATCCAGGTGGTTCTCCCCTCCAGGCGAAATGAGGCCCATTTCCGCTGAGGAATCTGGAGGCTAATCACACCTATCCTCTGGAACTTCCAAAGGGTCCTTCACACACTTACTGCAACTCAAGAAGTTCCTCGACATACCCTTCTCCACTCGAGAGGCAAGCACCGAGAGTCCCGCCCACATCCAGAGGAGCCCCGTTTCCGCCTCCTAGCTCGAGAGGAGGGATCCATTCCCTGCGTGGTCGGGAAAGAATTCCCGGCGTTCCCGTCTTCTCAAGAGGAGGCCGTTCCACAGGAAAGGCGAGAGGAATTCCAGGGTCATGCCACCATTCCCAGAGTCCCCCAGATGGCTCAGTCCATTCCAGGGAAACCTGTTTTCCCTGCACTACCTCGAATTTCAAGCCGATTTACGGTGGCACGAGGGACAGCCCTGTGGGAAAGCCTCGTGGCAAAGCCTCGTGGGAAAGCCTCGAGGGAAAACAACAGATCCCTCTATCCATGCAAAGGGAAGAGTGACACTGCTGCTACAGCTCGGGAGGAAATCGCACGTGCATGCCTCCACTCGAGACGAGGACTGTCTCCTCTGGGGAGACTCCAGAAATAACCCAAGATCCATGTCAGCACTGAAGAGGAATCATCATGTCCGGAACCCATTCCACACAAGATCTTAGGCCCCGGCATCGACGGGAGAGGACCCCGAGAGGCCCCCGAGCAACTCGCATGGTGGACTGGCCTTTCCTGAGGCCACCAGAGCGGGTCCCTGAGGTCCCCATGTAAGTCGAGAGCACCTGCAACAACTCGAGAATATCCAGGAGGTTCTCACCTCCAGGCGAGATGAGGCCCATTTCCGTGAGGTGTCTCGAGGCTAATCACACCTAACCTCTTGAACTTCCAACGGGTCCTTCACACCCTTGCTGCAACCCAAGAAGTTCCCCGACATACCCGTCTCCACTCGAGAGGAAGCACGTGAGTCCCGCCCACATCCAGAGGAGCCCCGTTTCGGCCTCCTAGGAGAGGAGGGATCCTTTCCCTGCGTGTTCGGGAAAGAATTCCCGGCGTTCCCGTCGCATCTCAAGAGGAGGCGCTCTCCACAGGAAAGGCGAGACGAACTCCAGTGTAGGGCCACCATTCCCAGAGTCCCCCAGATGTCTCAGTCCATTCCAGGGAAACCTGGTTTCCCTGCACTGCCTCGACTTTGAAACCGAGGATCGACTCACACCACGGTGGCACGTGGGACAGCCCTGTGGGAAGCCTCGTGGGAAAGCCTCAAGCGAAAGCCACAGATCCCTTGATCCAAACGAAGGGAAGCGTGACACTGCTGCTACAGCTCGAGAGGAAAGCGCACGTGCATGCCCCACTCGAGACGAGGACTGACGGCCCTGGGGAGACTCCATAAGTACCCCAAGATCCATGTCAGCACTGCAGAGGAATCCTCAGGTCCTGGCACCGACTCCACACAAGGTCTTAGGCCCCGGCATAGAAGGGAGAGGAATCCCGAGAGGCCCCCGAGTAACTCGCAAGGAAATGGCCTTTCCTGAAGCCACCAGAGCGGGTCCCTGAGGTCCCCGTCGTAAGTCGAGAGCACCTGCCACAACTCGAGAAAAATCCAGGAGGTTCTACCCTCCAGGCGAGATGAGGCCCTTTTCTGCTGAGGCATCCTGAGGTTAATCACACCTGACCTCTGAAACTTCCAAAGGGTCCTTCACACCCTTGCTGCAACTCAAGAAGTACCCCGACATAACCGTCTCCACTCGAGAATAAGCACAAGAGACCCGACCACATCCAGAGGAGCCCCGTTTCCACCTTCTTGCTCGAGAGGAGGGAACCTTTCCCTGCGTGCTCGGAAAGAATTCCCGGCGTTCCAATCGCTTCTCAAGAGGAGGAGCTCTCCACAGGAAAGGCTAGAGGAAATCCAGGGTCATGCCACCATTTCCAGAGTCCCCCAGATGTCTCAGTCCATTCCAGGGAAACCTGTTTTCCCTGCACTGTTTCGACTGTCAAGCCGAGGATCGACTCACATCATGGTGGCACGTGGGACAGCCCTGTGGAAAGCCTCGTGGGAAAGCCTCGTGGAAACCTCTTGGAAAGCCTCGAGGGAAAGCCACAGATCCATGATCCACGCGAATGGAAGCGTGGCACTGCTTCTACAGCTCGGAGGAAACCGCACGTGCATGCCGCCACTCGAGACGAGGACTGACTGCCCTGGGAGACTCCAGAAGTACGCCAAGATCCATATAAGCCCTGGAGAGGAATCCTCAGGTTCCGGCACCGATTCCACACAAGGTCTAAGCGCCGGCATCGACGGGAGAGAATCCCGAGAGGCCCCCGAGCAACTCGCAAGGGGACTGGCCTTTCCTGAGCCCACCAGAGCGGGTTCCTGAGGTCCCCCGTTAAGTCGAGAGCACCTGCCGCAACTCCGAGAAAAATCCAGGAGGTTCTCCCTTCCAGGCGAGATGAGGCCCATTTCCGCTGAGGCGTTTCGAGGCTAATCACACCTAACCTCTGGAACTTCCAAGGGTCCTTCACACCCTTGCAGCACTCAAGAAGTTCCCCGACATATCCGTCTCCACTCGAGAGGAATCACGAGACTCCCGCCCACATCCAGAGGAGCCCCGTTTCCGCCTCCTAGCTCGAGAGGAGGGATCCATTCCCTGTGTGCTCGGGAAAGAATTCCTGGCGTTCCCGTCGCATCTCAAAGGCGTGACTCTCCACAAGTAAGGCAAGAGGAACTCCAGGGTCGTGCCACCATTACCAGAGTCCCCCAGGTGTCTCAGTCCATTCCAGGGAAACCTGTTTCCCTGCACTGCTCGAATTTCAAGCCGAGG
>NW_017194580.1:0-20697 GCF_001704415.2 Capra hircus
GAGAGAGAATTATAACCGGTCTCCACTCAAGAATAAATGCACAGAGTTGCCCGCTCGAAGTTCCAGAGTGGCCCGGCGTTCCGCCTGCTAGCTCTAGAGGAGGGATCCTTTTCCTGCGTGGTCGGGAAAGAATTCCCGGCGTTCCTGGCCATGTCTGCAAGAGGGGCGCTCTCCACAGGAAGTACGGAGAGACTCAAGGAATCAGGCCCCATTCCAGAGTCCCCCTGATTTTTCTCAGTCCATTGCCAAGAGAACCTGTTTTCCCTGCACTGCCTCGACTTTTAAGCCAAGGATCGACTCACACCACGGTGGCACGTGGACAGCCCTGTGGGAAGCCTCGTGGGAAAAGCCTCTTGGAAATCCTCGATGGAAAGCCACAGATCCGTTGATCCCCGCGAAAGGGAAGCCTGACACTGCTGCTACAGCTCGGGAGGAAACGCACGTGCATGCCCCCACTCGAGTAGAGGACTGACTGCCCTGGGGAGACTCCAGAAGTACCCCAAGATCCATGAAAGCACTGGAGAGGAATCCTCAGGTTCCGGCACCGACTCCACACAAGATCTTAGGCGCCGGCATCGACTGGAGAGGAATCCCGAGAGCCCCCGAGCAACTCGCATCGGGCCTGGCCTTTCCTGAGGCCAACAGAGCGGGTCCCTGAGGTCCCCGTCGTAAGTTGAGAGCACCTGCCGCAACTCGAGAAAATCGAGGAGGTTCTCACCTCCAGGCGAGCTGAGACCTATTTCCGCTGAGGTATCTCGAGGCTAATCACACCGTACCTCTGGAACTTCCAAAGGGTCCTTCACACCCTTGCTGCAACTCAAGAAGTTCCCGACATACCGGTCTCCACTCGAGAGGAAGCACGAGAGTCCCGCCCACATCCAGAGGAGCCCCGTTTCCACTCCTAGCCGAGAGGAGGAATCCTTTCCCTGCGTGGTCGGGAAAGAATTCCCGGCGTTCCCGTCGCATCTCAAGAGAGGCGCTCTCCACAGGAAAGGCGAGAGGAACTCCAGGGGTCGTGCCACCATAACCAAAGTCCCCCTGATGTCTCAGTCCATTCCAGGGAAACCTGTTTTCCCTGCACTGCCTCGACTTTCAAGCCGAGGATCAACTCACACAACGGTGGCACGTGGACATCCCTGTGGGAAAGCCTCGTGGGAAAGGAAAGCCTCGAGGGAAAGACACAGATCCCTTGATTCTCGCAAGGGAAGCGTGACACTGCTGCTACAGCTCTTGAGGAAATCGCACGTTCATGCCCCCTCTCGAGATGAGTACTGACTCCCTCGGGAGGCTCTAGAAGTACCGAGATCCATGCAGGCACTGGAGAGGAATCCTCAGGTTCTGGAACTGAGTCCACACAAGGTCTTAGGCCCCAGCATCGACGGAGAGGAATCCCGAGAGGCCCCCGAACAACTCGCATGGGGACTGGCCTTTCTGAGGCCACCACAGGGTCCGTGAGGTCCCTGTCGTAAGTCGAGAGCACCTGCCGCAACTCTAGAAAATCCAGGAGGTTCTCCCCTCCAGGCGAGATGAGGCCCATTTCTGCTGAGACGTCTCGAGGCTAATCAAACCTAACCTCTGGAACTTCCAAAGGGTCCTTCACACCCTTGCTGCAACTCAAAGAAGTTCCCCGACATACCCGTCTCCACTCGAGAGGAAGCACGAGAGTCCCACCCACATCCAGATGAGCCCCGTTTCCGCCTGCTAGCTCGAGAGCAGGGATCCTTAACCTGCGTGGTCGGGAAAGAATTCCCGGCATTCCCGTCACATCTCAAGAGGAGGCGCTCTCCACAGGAAAGGCGAGAGGAACTCCAGGGGTCGTGCCACATTCCTAGAGTTCCCCAGATGTCTCACTCCATTCCAGGGAAACCTGTTTTCCCTGCACTGCCTCGACTTTCAAGCCGAGGATCGACTCACAACACGGTGGCACGTGGGACAGCCCTGTGGAAAGCCTCGTTGGAAAGCCTCGAGGGAAAGCCACAGGTCCCTTGATCCACGCGAAGGGAAGCGTGACACTGCTGCTTCAGCTCGGGAGGAAAGCTCACGTGCAAGGCCCCACTCGAGACGAGGACTGACACTCCTGGGGGGACTCCAGAAGTACCCCAAGATCCATGTCAGCACTGGAGAGGAATCCTCAGGTTCCGTCACCGACTCCACACAAGGTCTTAGGCCCCGGCATCGACGGGAGAACAATCCTGAGAGGCCCCAGTGCAACTCGCATGGGGACTGGCCTTTCCTGTGGCCACACAGCGGGTCCCTGAGGGCCCCGTCGTAAGTCGAGAGCACCTGCCGCAACTCGAGAAAATCCAGGAGGTTCTCCCCTCCAGGCGAGATGAGGCCCATTTCCGCTGAGGCGTCTCGAGGCTAATCAAACCTAACCTCTGGAACTCAAAGGGTCCTTCACACCCTTGCTGCAACTCAAGAAGTTCCCGACATACCCGTCACCACTCGAGAGAAGCACGAGAGTTCCGCCCACATCTAGAGGAGCCCCGTTTCCGCTTCCTAGCTTTAGAGGAGGTATCCTTTCCCTGCGTGGTCGGGAAAGAATTCCCGGCGTTCCCGTCGCATCTCAAGAGGAGGCGCTCTCTCCACAGGAAAGGCGAGAGGAACTCCAGGGTCGTGCCACCATTCCCAGAGTCCCCCAGAGGTCTCCGTCCATTCCAGGGAAACCTGTTTTCCCTGCACTGCCTCGACTTTCAAGCGCGAGGATCGACTCACACCACGGTGGCACGTGGGACAGCCCTGTGGGAAAGCCTCGTGGGAAAGCCTCGTGGGAAAGCCTCGAGGGAAAGCCACAGATCCCTTGATCCTCGTGAAGGGAAGGGTGACACTGCTGTTACAGCTCCGGAAGAAAGCGCACGTGCATGCCCCCACTCGAGATGAGGCTTACTCCACTGGGGAGACTCCAGAAGTACCCCCAAGATGCATGTCAGCACTGGAGATGAATCCTCAGTTTCCGGCACCGACTCCACACAAGATCTTAGGCCCCGCATCGACGTGAGAGGAATCCCGAGAGGCCCCGAGCAACTCGCATGGGGACTGGCCTTTCCTGAGGCCACCAGAGCGGGTCCCTGTGGTCCCGGTTTAAGTCCACACTACCTGCTGCAACTCGAGAAAATCCAGGAGTTTCTCCCCATCAGGCGATATGAGGCCCATTTCCGCTGAGGCGTCTCGAGGCTAATCACCCCTAAACTCTGGAATTTCCAAAGGGTCCTTCACACCCTTGCTGCAACTCAAGAATTTCCTCGACATACCCGTTTCCAATCGAGAAGGAGCACGAGAGTCCCACTTACATACAGAGGACCCCCGTTTCCGCTTCATAGTTCCAGAGGAGGGATTCTTTCCCTGCGTGGTCGGGAAAGAATTCCCGGCATTCCCGTCGCAGGGCCCTGCTTCTGGACCTCCGGTGCTCTGAGCAAATCTCGAGGTCTTCCGTTGTTGGTCAAGGTCAAGGTCAAGTTCAAGGTCAAGGTCAAGTTCAAGTTCAAGGTCAAATTCAAGTTCAAGGTCAAGGTCAAGTTCAGGGTCAAGTTCAAGGTCAAGGTCAAGTTCAAGTTCAAAGTGAAGTTCAAGGTCAAGGTCAAGTTCAAGTTCAAGGTCAAGGACAAGTTCAAGTTGAAGTTCAAGGACAAGTTCAAGTTGAAGTTCAAGTTGAAGTTCAAGTTCAAGGTCAAGGTCAAGGTCAAGGTCAAGTTCAAGTTGAAGTTCAAGTTCAAGTTCAAGGTCAAGGTCAAGTTCAAGTTCAATGTCAAGGTCAAGATCAAGTTCAAGGTCAAGTTCAAGTTCAAAGTCAAGTTCACGGTCAAGTTCAAGTTCAAGTTCAATGTAAAGTTCAAGTTCAAAGTCAAGTTCAAGTTCAAGTTCAAGGTCAAGCCCAAGTTCAAGTTCAAGGTCAAGGTCAAGTTCAAGTTCAAGTTCAAGTTCAAGGGCAGGGCAAGGCCAAGCCCAAGACCAAGGCAAGGGCAACGGCAACGCCAAGGGCAAGGCCAAGGCCCAGGCCAAGGCAAAGGCCAAGGCCACCAAAGCGACGCCCAAACCCCGTAACGCCTGACAAAAGGCAGAAGCCACTAGGCCCCTGTGCAGAGGAAGGCACTGATGGCAGCAAGGCCACAGAGCTCCCCGACTCCCATTCCCACATGAAGATGTGAGGATAAAGGGCCTCATCCCAGCAAAGCACCCGCTCCCACCATCACCCAACCCCGGCCCCCGCCCCCCGCAGCACGCCCCCTGAAACAACACTGTCTTCCCAGAAAAGAGAACGGAGAAGCCATGTGTGTGCCAAAGGAGCAAGATGAACGAACGATGCCACGCCCTCCGAATTTGGGCACACCTGACGCCTCGAAACCCCGGGCCTGGCCGATGGGTCCCAGCCGTTCTCGGGTGGGAGGGGGGTCAACACATTGGCCGAGAGCCCTTGCCCAGGCCACCCGCAAATCCCCTGAGATGTGATCCGATCACAGGGACCGAGGGCAAACGTACCGCTTGAGGTGCTGGAGGAGCCGGACGAAGCCATGGTGGGAGAGGCACACGGGCACGCTGCAGACTGCTGGCCGAGTGGGCGGGGACCCAGCAGCTCAGGACTCTGGAGAACGGGAGGCGTCTCCGCCACCATTGACGTCAATAGGGTTTGGGTGGGTAGATGGAGGGGGCCGCCCCTGGCCTCTTTCCAAGCAGAGACCCTGGACGGAGTCCCGTGGAGCGAGTGGGCTTTTCCCGGGCACGGCTGTGCCCTGGACCGCCAAGATCCCCGTTGGGGTGGGCGGGCAGTTCGGGGGCTTTGGTTTGTGGCCCTCCCTCGCAGCGGGGTGTGGGTTCAACCCCGAGTGGATCAATCAGGGGCCCTCAGCAGTGCCAAGGGAACTCACCGCCCAGGAAACGCCCCTAGGTCCCTTTGAATTGGCCACCAACGCCCCCTTTCCCAGCCTGCCTTGCTCTGGGATTTCCCGCCTTTTCACATTCCACAGGTCCCTGGGCCTCGACTGTCCCCCGCTGGCTCCTCCGAGGCATTCCGGGACACCAGACGCTCTCTCCAGCGCCTCCACCTAGATCCCTCGCTGTCCTCGCCTCCGTTTCCCCCATGCCCCCTCCCCAACTCCTCCGTGGGCTCTTGGCATCCTTTCCCTACAGCAGTCCCAGAGTGCCACCGCCGAGGGCTTTGAGTTGCCTGGAGCCCAAGGCTCCGGCCAGAGACCTGAGGGGCCAGCGTCTGGACTGGCAGCTAATGCCATTTGGGGCTTTTCTCACGTGGAGCCTGAGGCCCGCACCTCCGCGGGCAACCCCCCAGCGCGAGTGCCCTGGAGATACCCGCCCAAGGGGACAGTGTATCCCCTACTGTGGGGAAGGAGGTTCCTGTTTTCCCTGCACTGGTTCGACTTTCACGCCGAGGATCGACTCACACCATGGTGGCAAGTGGAATAGCCCTGTGGGAAAGCCTCATGGGAAAGACTCCAGGGAAAGCCACAGATTCCTTGATCCACGAGAAGGGAAGCGTGACACTGCTGCTACCGCTCGGGAGGAAAGCGCACGTGCATGACCCCACGCGAGCCGAGGACTGACGCAAGCTTGGGAGACTCCACAAGTACGCCAAGATCCATGTCAGCACTGGAGAGGAATCCTCAGGTTCCGGTCCCTACTCCACACAAGGTCTTAGGCCCTGGCATCAACGGGAGAGGAATACTGAGAGGCCCCCTAGCACCTCGCATGGGGACTGGCCTTTCCTGAGGTCACCAGAGCGGGTCCCTGAGGTCTCCGTCGTAACTCGAGAGCACCTGCCGCAACTCGAGAAAATCCAGGAGGTTCTCCCCTACAGGCGAGATGAGGCCCATTTCCGCTGAGGCGTCTCGAGGCTAATCACACCTAACCTCTGGAACTTCCAAAGGGTCCTTCACACCCTTGCTGCAAGTCAAGAAGTTCTCCGACATACCCATATCCACTCGAGAGGAAGGACGAGGGTCCCGCCCATATCCAGCGGAGCCCCGTTTCCGCCTCGTAGCTCGAGAAGAGGGATCCTTTCCCTTCGTCGTCGGGAAAGAATTCCCGGCCTTCCCTGTCGCATCTCAAGAGGAGGCGCTCTCAACAGGAAAGACGAGAGGAACTCCAGGGCCTTGCCAGCATTCCAAGAGTCCCCCAGATGTCTAAGTCCATTCCAGAAGAAACTGTTTTCCCTGCACTGCCTCGACGTTCACGCCGAGGATTGACTCACACCACCGTGGCACGTGGGACAGCCCTGTTGGAAAGCCTCGTGGGAAAGCCTCAATGGAAAGCGACAGATCCCTTGATCCACACGTTGGCAAGCGTGACACTGCTGCTGCAGGTCGTGAGGAAATGGCAGGTGCATGCCCCCACACGAGATGAGGACTGACTCCCCTGGTGAGACTCCAGAAGTACGGAAAGATTCATGTCAGCACTGGAGAGGCATCCTCTGGGTCTGGCCCCGACTCCACACAAGGTCTTAGGCACCGGCATCGATGGGAGAGGAATCCCTAGAGGCCCCCTGGTAACTCACATGGGGACTGGACTTTCCTGAGGCCACCAGAGCGGGTCCCTGAGGACCCGTCATAACTCAAGAGCACCTGCCGCAACTGGGTAAAATCCAGGAGGTTCTCCCCTCCAGGCGGGATGAGGCCAGTTTCCTCTGAGGTGTCTGGAGGCTCATCACACCTAATCTCTGGAAATTAAAAAGGGTCCTTTCTGCAACTCAAGAAGTTCCCCGACATACCCGTCTCCACACGAGAGGAAGCAAGAGGGTTCCGCCCACATTCAGAGGCAACCCCGTTTCCGAGATGAGGATCCTATCCTGCTTAGTCAGGAAAGATTTTTTGGCGTTCCCATGGCATCTCAAGAGCAAGGGTTCTCAATAGGAAAGGCGAGAGGAACTCCAGGGTCGTGCCACCATTTCAAGAGTCCCCCAGATGTCTCAGTCCATTTCAGAGGAAACCGTTTTCCCAGCACTGCCTCGACTTTCACGCCGAGGATCCACTCACACCATGGTGGCATGTGGGACAGCCCTGTGAGAAAGCCTCGAGGGAAAGCCACAGATCCCTTGATCCCCGCGACGGGAAGCGTGACACATCTGCTACACTGTCCCTGAGGTCACGGTCGTATGTCGAGAGTACCTGCCGCAACTCGAGAAAATCCAGGAGGTTCTCTGCTCCAGTCGAGATGAGGCCCATTTTCTCTGCGGCGTCTCGAGAATAATCACACCTAAACTCTGGAACTTCCAAAGTGTCCTAAACACCCTTGCTAAAACTCAAGAAGTTCCCCGACATACCCGTCTCCACTCCAGAGGAAGCACGAGGGTCCGGCCACCGCCAGAGGAGCTCCGTTTCCGCCGCCAAGCTCGAGATGAGGGATCCTTCCCTGCTTCCTCGGGAAAGAATTCCCGACGTTTCGACGCATCTCAAGAGGAGGCGCGCTGCACAGGAAAGGCGAGAGGAACTCATGGGTCGTGCCACCATTCCAAGAGACCCCCAGATGTCTCAGTCCATTCCAGAGGATCCTGTTTTCCCTGCACTGCTTCGACTTCCACACCGAGGATCGACTCACACCACAGTGGCACGTGTGACAAACCTGTGGGAAAGCCTCGTGGGAAAGCATCGAGGGAAAGCCACAGATCCCTTAATCCACGCGACGGGAAGCGTGACACTGCTGCTACAGCACGGGAGGAAAGCGCACGTGCATGCCCCTACTCGAGACGAGAACTGACTCCCCTGGGGAGACTCCAGAAATACCCCAAGATGCATGTCAGCCCTGGAGAGGAATCCTCAGGTTCCGGCCCCGACTCCACACAAGGTCTTAGGCCCTGGCATCGACGGGAGAGGAATAGCGACAGGACCTCTAGCAACTCGCTTGGGGACTGGCCTTTCTTGAGGTCACCAGAGCGGGTCCATGAGGTCCCCGTCGTAAGTCGAGAGCACCTGCCGCAGTTCGGTAAAATCCAGGAGGTTCTCCCCTGCAGGTGAGATGAGGACCGTTTCCACTGAGGTGTCTCGAGGCTAATCACACGTGAACTCTGGAACTTCTAAAGAGTCTTGCACAGTCATGCTGCAACTCAAGAAGTTCCCCGACATACCCGTTTCCACTCAAGAGGAAGCACGAGGGTCCCGGCCACATCCAGAGGAGCTCCGTTTCTGGCTCGTAGCTCGAGATGAGGGATCCTTTCCCTACTTGGTCGGGAAAGAATTCCCGGTATTCCCATCGCATCTCAAGAGGAGGCTCTCTCCAAAGGAAAGGGGATAGGAACTGCAGGGTCGTGCCACCATTCCAAGACTCCCCCAGATGTCTCAGTCTATTCCACAGGAACCTGTTTTCCCTACACTGCCTCGGCTTTCACGCCGAGGATCGACTCACACCACCGTGACACGTGGGACAGCCCTGTGGGAGAGCCTCGTGGGAAAGACTCGAGGGAAAGTCACAGATCCCTTGGTCCACTGCAAGCAGAAGCATGACACTGCTACTACAGCATGGGAGGAAAGGGCACGCTCATGCCCCCACTCGAGACGAGGCCTGAATCCCCTGGGGAGACTCCAGAGGTACCCCAAGACCCATGTCAGCACTGGAAAGGAATCCTCAGGTTCCGGCACCGACTGCACACAAGGTCTTAGGCCCCGACATCGACGGAGAGAGGAATCCCGAGAGGCCCCCGAGCAACTCTCATGGAGACTGGCCTTTCCTCAGGCCACCAAAGCGGGTCCTTGAGGTCCAGGTCGTAAGTCGAGAGCACCTGCCGCAACTCGAGAAAATCCAGGAGGTTCTCCCCTCCAGGTGAGATGAGGCCCATTTCCGCTGAGGTGTCTCGAGGCTAATCACACCTAACCTCTCGAACTTCCAAAGAGTCCTTCACACCCTTGCTTCAACTCAAGAAGTTCCCAACATACCCGTCTCCACTTGAGAGGAAGCACAAGAATCCCGCCCACATCCAGTGGAGCCCCTTTTCTGCCTCCTAGCTCGAGAGGAGGGATCCTTTCCCTGCGTGTTAGGTCAAGAATTCCCGGCGTTCCCATGGCATCTCAAGAGGAGGCGCTCTCCACACTAAAGACGAGAGGAACTCCAGGGTCGTGCCACCATTCCCAGAGTCCCCCATGTGTCTCAGTCCATTCCAGGGAAAACTGTTTTCCCTGCCCTGCCTCGACTTTCAAGCCGAGGATCGAATCACACCACTGTAGCACGTGGGACAGCCCTGTGGGAAAGCCTCGAGGGAAAGCCTCTAGGGAAAGCCAGAGATCCCTTGATCCACGCGAAGGGAAGCGTGACACTGCTGCTACAGCTCGGGAGGAAAGCGCACGTGCATGTCCCCACTAGAGACGAGGACTTACTCCCTGGGGAGACTCCAGAAGTACCCCAAGAACCATGTCAGCACTGGAGAGGAATCCTCAGGTTATGGCACCGACTCCACACAAGGTCTTAGGCCCTGGCATCGATGGGAGAGGAATTCCGAAAGGCCCCTGAGCAACTCGCATGGGTACTGGCCTTTCCTGAGGCCACCAGAGCGGGTCCCTGAGGTCCCCGTCCTAAGTCGACAGCACCTGCCGCAACTTGAGAAAATCCAGGAGGTTCTCCCCTCCAGGCGAGATGAGGCCCTTTTCCGCTGAGACGTCTCGAGTCTAATCACACCTAAACTCTGGAACTTCGAAAGGGTCCTTCACACCCTTGCTGCAACTCAAGAAGTTCCCCTACATACCCGTCTCCACTCGAGAGGAAGCACGAGAGCCCAGCCCACATTCAGATGAGCCGTGTTTCCGCCTCGTATCTCGAGAGGAGGGATCCTTTCCCTGGGTGTCCGGAAAGAATTCCCGGCGTTACCGTCGCATCTCAAGAGGAGGCGCTCTAAACAGTAAAGGTGAGAGGAACTCCAGGTCGTGCCACCATTCCCAGAGTCCCCCGGATGTCTCAGTCAATTCCAGGGAAACCTGTTTTCCCTGCACTGCCTCGACTTTCAATCCGAGGATAGAGTCACACCACAGTGGCACGAGGGACAGCCCTGTGGGAAAGCCTCGAGGGAAAGCCTCGGGGGAACACCTCGAGGTAAAGTCACAGATCCCTTGATCCACGCGAAGGGAAGCGTGACACTGCTGATAAAGCTTGGGAGGTAAGCACACGTGCATGCCCCCACTCGAGACGAGGACTGACTCCCAGGGGAGACTCCAGAAGTACCCCAAGATCCATGTCAGCACTGGAGAGAAATCCTCAGGTTCCAGCACCGACTCCACACAAGGTCTTAGGCCCTGGCATCGACGGCAGAGCAATCCCGAGAGGCACCCGAGCAACTCACATGGGGACTGGCTTTTCCTGAGGCCACCAGAGCCGGTCCCTGAGGGGCCCGATCGTAAGTCGAGGGCACCTGCCACAACTCGAGAAAATACAAGAGGTTCTCCCCTCTAGGCGAGATGATGCCCATTTCCACAGAGGCGTCTCGAGTGTAATCACATCTAACCTCTGGAACTTCCAAAGGATCCTTCACACCCTTGCTGCAACTCAAGAAGTTCCCTGACATACCCGTCTCCACTCGAGAGGAAGCACGAGAGTCCCAACCACATGCACAGGACCCCCGTTTCCGCCTCATAGGACGAGAGGAGGAATCCTTTCCCTGCGTGGTGGGGAAAGAATTCCTGGCATTCCCCTCACATCTCAAGAGGATGCACTCTCCACAGGAAAGGCGAGAGGAACTCCAGGGTCGTGCTACCATTCCCAGAGTCTCTCAGATGTCTCAGTCCATTCCAGGGAAACCTGTTTTCCCTGCACTGCCTCGACTTTCAAGCCGAGGATCGACTCACACCACGGGGGCACGTGGGACAGCCCTGTGAGAAAGCCTCTTGGGAAAGCCTCGTGGGAAAGCCTCGAGGGAAATCCACAGATGCCTTGATCCACTCGAAGGGAAGCGAGAAAATGCTGCTAGAGCTCGGGAGGAAAGCGAACGTGCATGCCCCCACTCAAGAGGAGATCTGACTCCCCTGGGGAGACTCCAGAATTACCCCAAGATCCATGTCAGCACTGGAGAGGAATCCTCAGGTTCCGGCACTGACTCCACACAAGGTCTTAGGCCCGGGCATCGACGGGAGAGGAATCCCGAGAGACCACCGAGCATCTCGCATGGGGACTGGCCTTTCCTGAGGCCACCAGAGCGGGTTCCTGAGGTCCCCGTCGTAAGTCGAGAGCACCTGCCGCTACTCGAGAAAATCCAGGAGGTTCTCCCCTCCAAGCGAGATGAGGCCCATTTCCGCTGCGGCGTCTCAAGGCTAATCACACCTAACTCTCTGGAACTTCCTATGGGTCCTTCACACCCTTGCTGCAACTCAAGAAGTTCCCCCACATACCCGTCTCCACTCGAGAGGAAGCACGAGAGTCCCGCCCACATCCAGAGGAGCCCCGTTTCCGCCTCCTAGCTCGAGAGTAGGGATCCTTTCCCTGCGTGTTCGGGAAAGAATTCCCGGCGTTCCCGACGCATCTCAAGAGGAGGCACTCTCCACAGGAAAGGCGAGAGGAACTCCAGGGTCGTGCCACCATTCCCAGAGTCCCCCAGATGTCTCAATCCATTCCAGGGAAACCTGTTTTCCCTGCACTGCCTCGACTTTCAAGCCGAGGATCGACTCACACCACGGTGGCACGTGGGACAGCCCTGCGGGAAAGCCTTGCGGGAAAGCCTCGTGGGAAAGCCTCGAGGGAAAGCCTCGTGGGAAAGCCACAGATCCCTTGATCCACGCGAACGGGAGCATGACACTGCTGCTACAGCTCGGGAGGAAAGCGCACGTGCATGCCCCCACTCGCGACGAAGACTGACTCCCCTGGGGAGACTCCAGAAGTACCCCAAGATCCATGTCAGCACTGGAGAGGAATCCTCAGGATTCCGGCACTGACTCCACACAAGGTCTTATGCCGGGGTCCAGCCCCGGTGGATCCAGGGAATTCGAAGGGTGGACGGCGTTGGCATGGAAAGACTTGTTTATTTATTAATGTAAGATTAGATTAGGAAACTATAGTGTAGTAAGAAGATTAAGTGGAGGAAGAGGGCTGAATAGCTTGGTTTACGCGGAAGGCCAATAAAATTCCAGACAAGGAATTTGCACCACCTACGTTGGGCCACCGGCGCCCGCTTGAATATCTAAGGGTGCCTCGCCTTAAGCTCCCTTTCGTGCGGGTCTTAACAGCCAGGGCAAGTAAGTAGACCTGGCGAGCCTCCGCACTCCAGGTGGAGATTCAGCCTGAAGTTAAAGTAAAGAGCAGAGAGAAGGAAAGGTAGAGAAGAAGAAAGAGAGAGAAAGACACGGGGGGAGCCAGAGTCCCAAGAAACCAGGCTGAGAGACTAGTTCGAGAAGCTGGTCCGAGAAACTGGCCCCCGGCCCCTGGCCTCCTCCTTTATTGTTCAGAAGGCCTTTTATACTTTTGATAAAACATGGAGATCAATGGATAACACAAAATTATGTAGCGTTCACAACCCAGATTCTTTCTGTATATCATTTTGTATACAAAAGGTCTCAGGTGATTTACATTATCTTCTGGCCAAGAGGCTTGTTAACACTTTTTGGCTCTCTTCCTTAATGAATGTTAATTTTGTTTCCCCTGAAGTGTTTTTCTTTAATCTGCATCTCCTTAAAGCATTAAAGTTACATCTCTATAGAACAAAGGTGCAGTGGGTTATAACCAAGAAAGTACTTAACTCAAAGATCTAATGTTGCTAATACCAGGTCTACTACTTGTTTTTCTATATACCAACTATATCTAAAAATAAAGGATATGAAAATTTGGCAGCAAGCATTGACCCCAAAAATGAAACTTTTAATCAGTCCTATTCTAAAGATTTTGACTCCTCGGAAGCTCCTGCATTCCTAGGATGTTTTAAGCTTCCTGTGCCTCCTGCGGTCAGGAGGCCTCAAACAATCACAAGCGCAGCTGTACGAGTCCTACAGGCAGGCTAGAAAGCCATCAGAGGGTTTTTGGATTGAAACACTCTTTCAAATGCAGAAGACTAACGCCCTGAATTGACTTTTTCCAGAAAAGGTCAGAAGAGTGAAAAAGCAGAGCACAAAAACCGGCAGATTTTTGTTGGGGTACATGCATAAAAATTTCCAGAGGGGTCCCTGAAGTCTGAGCACGCCTTGCTTATGTCAGCTTCCTTCCTCATAACCTTGTCACTGGCGGGCTTCCTCACACTGGCTCCCGGCAGTCTTAGGCCCCGGCATCGACGGGAGAGGAATCCCGAGAGGCCCCCGAGCAACTCGCATGGGGACTGGCCTTTCCTGAGGCCACCAGAGCGGGTCCCTGAGGTCCCCGTCATAAGCCAGAGCACCTGCCACAACTCGAGAAAATCCAGGAGGTTCTCCCCTCCAGGCGAGATGAGGCCCATTTCCGCTGAGGCGTCTCGAGGCTAATCACACCTAACCTCTGGAACTTCCAAAGGGTCCTTCACACCCTTGCTGCAACTCAAGAAGTACCCCGACATACCCGTCTCCACTCGAGAGGAATCACGAGAGTCCCTCCCTCATCCAGAGGAGCCCCGTTTCCACCTCCTAGCTCGAGAGCAGGGATCCTTTCCCTGCGTGGTCGGGAAAGATTTCCCGGCATTCCCGTCACATCTCAAGAGGAGGCGCTCTCCACAGGAAAGGCGAGAGGAACTCCAGGGTCGTGCCACCATTCCCAGAGTCCCCCAGATGTCTCAGTCCATTCCAGGAACACCTGTTTTCCCTGCACTGCCTCGACTTCCAAGCCAAGGATCGACTCACACCTCGGTGGCCCGTGGGACAGCCCTGTGGGAAAGTCTCGTGGGAAAGCCTTGTGGGAAAGCCTCGAGGGAAAGCCACAGATCCCTTGATCCACGCGAAGGGAAGCGTGACACTGCTGCTACAGCTCGAGAGGAAAGCGCACGTGCATGCCCCCACTCGAGTTGAGGACTGACTCCCCTGGGGAAACTCCAGAAGTACCCCAATCCAGGTCAGCACTGGAGAGGAATCCTCAGGTTCCGGCAGCCACTCAACACAAGGTCATAGGCCCCGGCATATACGGGAGTGGAATCCCGAGAGGCCCCCGAGCAACTCGCATGGGGACTGGCCTTTCCTGAGGCCACCACAGCGGGTCCCTGAAGTCCCCGTCATAAGCCGAGAGCACCTGCCACAACTCGAGAAAATCCAGGAGGTTCTCCCCTCCAGGCGAGATGAGGCCCATTTCCGCTGAGGCGTCTCGAGGCTAATCACACCTAACCTCTGGAACTTCCAAAGGGTCCTTCACAGCCCTTGCTGCAACTCAAAAAGTACCCCGACATACCCGTCTCCACTCGAGCGGAATCACGAGAGTCCCTCCCTCATCCAGAGGAGCCCCGTTTCCGCCTCCTAGCTCGAGAGGAGGGATCCTTCCCTGCGTCGTCGGGAAAGAATTCCCGGCGTTCCCGTAGCATCTCAAGAGGAGGGGCTCTCCACAGGAAGGGCGAGAGGTACTCCAGGGTCGTGACACCATTCCCAGAGTCCCCCAGATGTCTCAGTCCATTCCAGTGAAACCAATTTTCCCTGCACTGTCACGACTTTCAAGCCGAGGATCCACTCTCACCACGGTGGCTGGTGGGACAGCCCTGTGGGAAAGCCTCGTGGGCAAGCCTCGAGGGAAAGCCACAGATCCCTTGATTGACGGGAAGGGAAGCGTGACACTGCTGCTACAGCTCGATAGGAAATCGCACGTGAATGCCCCATTTCGAGACGAGGACTGACTCCCCTGTGGAGACTCCAGAAGTACCCCAAATCCATGTCAGCACTGGAGAGGAATCCTCAGGTTCTGGCAGCGATTCCACACAAGGTCTTAGGCCCCGGCATCGAGGGGAGAGGAATCCCGAGAGGCCCCCGAGCTACTCGCATGGGGACTGGCCTTTCCTGAGGCCACCATAGCGGGTTCCTGAGGTCTCCGTCATATGTTGAGAGCACCTGCCACAACTCGAGAAAATCCAGGAGGTTCTCCCCTCCAGGCGAGATGAGGCCCATTTCCGCTGAGGCGTCTCGAGGCTAATCACACCTAACATCTGGAACTTCCAAAGGGTCCTTCTCATCCTTCCTGCAACTCAAGAAGTTACCCGACATACCCATCTCCACTCGAGAGGAAGCACGAGAGTCCCGCCCACATCCAGAGGAGCCCCGTTTCCGCCTCCTAGCTCGAGAGGAGGGATCCTTTCCCTTCGTGCTCGGGAAAGAATTCCCGGCATTCCCGTCGCATCTAAAGGGGAGGTGCTCTCCACAGGAAAGGCGAGAGGAACTCCAGGGTCGTGCCACCATTCCCAGAGTCCCCCAGATGCCTCAGTCCAATCGACTCACAACACGGTGGCACGTGGGACAGCCCTGTGGGAAAGCCTCGTGGGAAAGCCTCGTGGGAAAGTTTCGTGTGAAAGCCTCGAGGGAAAGACACAAACCCCTTGATCCACGCGAAGGGAAGCGTGGACAGTGCTGCTACAGCTCGGGAGGAAATCGCACGTGCATGCCCCCCTCGAGACGAGGACTGATTCCCATGGGGAGACTCCAGAAGTACCCCAAGATCCATGTCAGCACTGGAGAGGAATCCCCAGGTTCCGGCACCGACTCCACACAAGATCTTAGGCCCCGGCATCGTCGGGAGAGGAATCCTGAGAGGACCCCGAACAACTCGCATGGGGCATGGCCTTTCCTGAGGCCACCAGAGCGGGTCCCTGAGGTCCTCGTCGTAAGTCGAGAGCACCTGCCGCAACTCGAGAAAATCCAGGAGGTTCTCCCCTCCAGGCGAGATGAGGCCCATTTCCGCTGAGGCGTCTCGAGGCTAATCACACCTAACCTCTGGAACTTCCAAAGGGTCCTTCACACCCTTGCTGCAACTCAAGAAGTTCCCCGACATACCCGTCTCCACTCGAGAGGAAGCACGAGAGTTCTGCCCACATCCAGAGGAGCCCCGTGTCCGCCTCCTAGCTCGAGAGGAGGGATCCTTTCCCTGCGTGGTCGGGAAAGAATACCCGGCGTTCCCGTCGCATCTCAAGAGGAGGCCCTCTCCGCCGGAAAGGCGAGAGGATCTCCAGGGTCGTGCCACCATTACCTGAGTCCCACAGATGTCTCAGTCCATTCCAGGGAAACCTGTTTTCCCTGCACTGCCTCGACTTTCAAGCCGAGGATCGACTCACACCATGGTGGCTCGTGGGACAGCCTTGTGGGAAAGCCACGTGGGAAAGCCTCGTGGGAAAGCCTCGAGGGAAAGCCACAGATCTCTTGATCCACGCAAAGGGAATCGTGACACTGCTGCTACAGCTCGGGAGGACAGCGCACTTGCATGCCCCCACTCAACATGAGGACTGACTCCCCTGGGGAGACTCCAGAATTACCCAAAGATGCATGTCAGCACTGGAGAGGAATCCTCAGGTTCCGGCACCAACTCCACACAAGATCTTAGGCCCCGGCATTAACGGGAGGTGAATCACAAGAGGCCCCCGAGCAACTTGCATGGGGACTGGCCTTTCCTGAGGCCACCAGGGCGGGTTCCTGAAGTCCCCGTCGTAAGTCTAGAGCGCCTGCCACAACTCGAGAAAATTCAGGAGGTACTCCCCTCCAGGCGAGATGAGGCCCATTTCCCAGAGGCGTCTCGAGGCTAATCACACCTAACCTATGGAACTTCCAAAGGGTCCTTCACACCCTTGCTGCAACTCAAGAAGTTCCCTGACATACCCGTCTCCACTCCAGAGGAAGCACGAGAGTCCCGCCCACATTCCAGAGGAGCCCCGTTTCCGCCTCCTAGCTCGAGAGGAGGGATCCTTTCCCTGCGTTGTCGGAAAAGAATTCCCGGTGTTCCCGTCGCATCTCAAGAGGAGGCCCTCTCCGCCGGAAAGGCAAGAGGATCTCCAGGGTCGTGCCACCATTCCCTGAGTCCCCCAGATGTCTCAGTCCATTCCAGGGAAATCTGTTTTCCCTGCACTGCCTCGACTTTCAAGCCGAGGATCGACTCACACCACGGTGGCATGTGGGACAGCCCTGTGGGAAAGCCTCGTGGGAAAGCCTGGTGGGAAAGCCTCGAGGGAAAGCCACAGATCCCTTGATCCCCGCGAAGGGAAGCATGACACTGCTGCTATATCTCGGGAGGAAAGCGCACGTGCATGCCCCCACTCGAGACGAGGACTGACTCCCCTGGGGAGACTCCAGAAGTACCCCAAGATCCATGTAAGCACTGGAGGGGAATCCTAAGGTTCCGGCACCGACTCCACACAAGGTCTTAGGCCCCGGCATCGACGTGAGGGGAATCCCGAGAGGCCCCCGAGCAACTTGCATGGGGACTGGCCTTTCCTGAGGCCACCAAGCGGGTCCCTGAGGTCCCCATCGTAAGTCGAGAATAGCTGCCCCAACAGGAGAAAATCCAAGAGGTTCTCCCATCCGGGCGAGATGAGGCCCATTTCCGCTGAGGCCTCTCGAGGCTAATCACATCTAACCTCTGGACTTCCAAAAGGTCCTTCACACCCTTGCTGCAACTCAAGAGGATCCCAGACATACCCGTGTCCACTCGAGAGGATGCACAAGAGTCCCGCCCACATCCAGAGGAGCCCCGTTTCCGCCTCCTAGCTCGAGAGTAGGGATCCTTTCTCTGAGTGGACGGGAAAGAATTCCCGGCGTTCCCGTCGCATCTCAAGAGGAGGCGCTCTCCACAGGATAGGCGAGAGGAACTTCAGGGTTGTGCCACCATTCCCAGAGTCCCCCAGATGTCTCAGTCCATTCGAGGGAAACCTGTTTTCCTTGCACTGCCTCGACTTTCAAGCCGAGTATTGACTCACACCACGGTGGCACGTGGGACAGCCCTGTGGGAAAGCCTCATGGGAAAGCCTCGTGGGAAATCCTCGAGGGAAAGACACAGATCCCTTGATCCACGCGAAGGGAAGCGTGACACTGCTGCTTTAGCTCGGGAGGAAATCCTACGAGTATGCCCCCAATCGAGACGAGGACTGACTCCCCTGGGAGACTCCAGACGTACCCCAAAATCCATGTCAGCACTGGAGAGGAATCCTCAGCTTCCGGCCCCGACTCCACACAAGGTCTTAGGCCCCGGCATCGACGAGAGAGGAATCACGAGAGGCCCCCTAGCAACACGCATGATAACTGGCCTTTCCTGCGGCCGCCAGAGCAGGTCCTTGAATCCCCGTCGTAATTCGAGAGCACCTGCTGAAACTCGGGAATATCCAGGAGCCTCTCCGTTTCAGGCGACATGAGGCCCATTTCCGCTGAGGCATCTCGAGACTAACCACACCTAACCTCTGGAACTTCCAATGGGTCCTTCACACCCTTGCTGCAACTCAAGAAGTTCCCCGACATACCCGTTCCTCTTCACGTTCTGCCATAATGGTGGTGTCATCTGCATATCTAAGTTGATTGATATTTCTACCGGCAATCTTGATTCCAGCTTATGTATCTTCCATCCCAGCATTTTTCATGATGTACTCTGCATAGAAGCTAAATAAACAGGGTGACAATATACAGCCTTGACATACTCCTTTTCCTTTTTGGAACCAGTCTGTTGCTCCATGTCCTGCTCTAACTGTTGCTTCCTGACCTTCATCCAGATTTCTCAAGAGGCAGGTTAGGTGGTCTGGTATTCCCATCTCTTTCAGAATTGTGGCTAAAACAACAGTATAAGGACCTTTCCGATGTCAGGCCAAGGAATTGTGTTTCCAGTCATTGAGCCACACCTGATCACTGAGCACAAATTCATGAATCTGTTCCTCAAGGGGGAATGATATTCTTTTTTATACAAACTTAGTTACCTGATTTATTACCTTACCTAATTGTTCCATCTGCTGTGAAATCCCACCCCCTTACTTGTGGCAAATCTGCTAACACCTGCCTCACTGTGGGAGGGGGTCTCCCATAGAAAATTTCATAAGGACAACAACTGTGGGAACGTGCGGTTACCCGTAATATGAGTAAGTCTGCCGGAAGCAAGCCCATCCACGTTCAGTCAGTCTCTATGATCCATTTTGAAAGTGTCTCTTCAAGAGTTTGGTTGTTTATTTCCACCATTCCAGAACACTGGGGCCTATATGCTGTATGTAATTTCCACTGATATTTAGAGCTTCACATACCTGTTAATTAACGCGGGCTACAAAGACAGGGCCATTGTCGGATTCTATACTGGTTGGAAACCCAAGTCTGGGAATTATTTCTCAAATCAGCGAGCTACTTCATTTTCTTTTTCAGATCAGGTAGGGAAGGCCTCTGCCCAACCGGAGAAGGTACCTACTATTCTAGTAAGTCATGATAACAGGTGACTGCCTTTGCTTCCCCGAAGGACACTCGCTTTCCCTGCATCCTGAGAACTCCACGTCTCAGCCAGTTGGAAAAGCGCTTCTTGGAGGTCATTATTCCAGAGGCAACTTCCCCTGGAGCCCGGGGCCATAGGGAGCGGCTCCACACTCCCAGGGAAAGGCAGAGCCACAGCCACACATCTGTCCCATCCCCTTTGCTCTGTAGGAGAGCTCTAGTGAGCCTAGGTCTGTCAGGAAAATTCTTGGCTCCTATGGGGACACATTCTATGTGTGAAACTGCATCCAGGACCTAGGGGCCACAGGGCGCCTGTTTCTCTCGGGGGCGGAGGGGTGGGGGGCCTGAAGCAGTGCGGCCCAGCAACAGCTTCCACATCCATCCAATTGCTCTTTTCTTACCTCTGATAGAACTAGCTTTGTTCCAGCCTTTGGCAATTTGGAGGCAAGCGGGCCCCACTTCCTCCCCAAGGAGGCATGGGACCTACTTTGAGTGGAAAGGCCCCTCACGGAGCTGAACCCAGGAAGGCACCCAGTCATGTCTGACACATTCCTGCATCCTGCTTCTTCATGAGCAATACCGCTATAAGCTAGGCATGTCTTTCCAAGGCTCAGAAAGGACAGGGAGATGCATGGTGCTGCCTCTGGAATTTCGGTCCTCTGAGCAGACCTGGAGGTCTCCCTTTGAAGGAGCTCACCAGTTTCTTCCAAATACAGGCTTTGCAAACACACACTGGGTGGCTGCCTCTTCTTCCCTGAAGGACGATCACTTTCCCCGCATCCTGTGAACTCTGCATCCCAGCCTGCTGGAAAAGCGCTTCTTGGAGGTCATTTTTCAGGGACAATTTTCCCTGGAGCCCGGGGCCGTAGGGAGGGCCCATGCTCGCTGGGAAAGGCAGAGTCACATCCACAGTCTGTTCTACCCCTTTTGCCCTGTAGGAGAGCTCTAGTGAGCCTAGGTCTGTCAGGAAAATTCTTGGCTCCTATGGGGACACACCCTGTGTGTTAACCTGCATATCGGACTAGGGGCCACAGGGCGCCTGTTCCTCTCGGGGGGACCCTGAAGTGGTGCGGACCAGCAACAGCCTGAACATCCATCCGATTGCTCTTTTCTTCCTTCTGATGCAGCTACTGCTTTGGCAGCCATTTCGGAAGCCAGGGGGAGCCCACCGCTGTTGTCCTGGGGTCTATTGGAGGTACCGGGTCTATTGGACCCCAGCATGGCACCCGACCCCCTCAGACACACTCCCGCAGCCTCCTTCCCCATGGCAGGACTGTTCTGACCTAGGAATGTGTTCCCAAGGCTCAGAAAATGCAGGGAGACACACGGCCCTGACTCTGGAACTGAGGCCGTTGGAGCAGCCTGGAGGTCTGACGTCTGAGACGCCAAACACTTGCTGCAAGATACAGGTGTTGAAAACACACTCTCTGGGGCTGCTTTCCTTCCTCCAAGGAAGAGAGCTTTTCCAGTCTCC